>NW_024469804.1:0-65409 GCF_017976425.1 Toxotes jaculatrix
GTGTTTCTGTCATCTGCAGTACCTGGCACTTTCAGGGCAAACGTTGTGAAAAACACTCTCAAATTGGCATGAACGGTCAAATTTTACCGTTTGAGCTGAAATGAACGGTGTGTCTAAAATATGCTGCAGGCGTCAAAATAAGACTTTTTCCAGCATGGAAACTCTATTTTACATTAGAAGAAGCGTTTTGCAGAGTTTTCCCGTGTGTTTCTGTCATCTGCAGTACCTGGCACTTTCAGGGCAAACGTTGTGAAAAACACTCTCATATGGCCAGGAACGGTCAAATTTTACCGTTTGAGCTGAAATGACAGCTTTGCATCAAATATGTTGCCGGCGTCAAAATAAGACTTTTTCCAGCATGGAAACACTATTTTACATTAGAAGAAGCATTTTGCAGAGTTTTCCCGTGTGTTTCTGTCATCTGCAGTACCTGGCACTTTCAGGGCAAACGTTGTGAAAAACAGTCTCAAATGGCCAGGAACGGTCAAAATTTACCGTTTGAGCTGAAATGACAGCTTTGCATCAAATATGTTGCCGGCGTCAAAATAAGACTTTTTCCAGCATGGAAACACTATTTTACATTAGAAGAAGCATTTTGCAGAGTTTTCCCGTGTGTTTCTGTCATCTGCAGTACCTGGCACTTTCAGGGCAAACGTTGTGAAAAACACTCTCAAATTGGCATGAACGGTCAAATTTTACTGTTAGAGCTGAAATGAACGGTGTGTCTAAAATATGTTGCCGGCGTCAAAATAAGACTTTTTCCAGCATGGAAACACTATTTTACATTAGAAGAAGCATTTTGCAGAGTTTTCCCGTGTGTTTCTGTCATCTGCAGTACCTGGCACTTTCAGGGCAAACGTTGTGAAAAACAGTCTCAAATGGCCAGGAACGGTCAAAATTTACCGTTTGAGCTGAAATGACAGCTTTGCATCATATGTGCTGCAGGCGTCAAAATAAGACTTTTTCCAGCATGGAAACACTATTTTACAATAGAAGAAGAATTTTGCTGAGTTTTCCCGTGTGTTTCTGTCATCTGCAGTACCTGGCACTTTCAGGGCAAACGTTGTGAAAAACAGTCTCAAATGGCCAGGAACGGTCAAATTTTACCGTTTGAGCTGAAATGACAGCTTTGCATCATATGTGCTGCCGGCGTCAAAATAAGACTTTTTCCAGCATGGAAACACTATTTTACATTAGAAGAAGCATTTTGCAGAGTTTTCCCGTGTGTTTCTGTCATCTGCAGTACCTGGCACTTTCAGGGCAAACGTTGTGAAAAACAGTCTCAAATTGGCATGAACGGTCAAATTTTACCGTTTGAGCTGAAATGAACGGTGTGTCTAAAATATGCTGCAGGCGTCAAAATAAGACTTTTTCCAGCATGGAAACACTATTTTACATTAGAAGAAGCGTTTTGCAGAGTTTTCCCGTGTGTTTCTGTCATCTGCACTTTCAGGGCAAACGTTGTGAAAAACACTCTCATATGGCCAGGAACGGTCAAATTTTACCGTTTGAGCTGAAATGACAGCTTTGCATCAAATATGTTGCCGGCGTCAAAATAAGACTTTTTCCAGCATGGAAACACTATTTTACATTAGAAGAAGCATTTTGCAGAGTTTTCCCGTGTGTTTCTGTCATCTGCAGTACCTGGCACTTTCAGGGCAAACGTTGTGAAAAACAGTCTCAAATGGCCAGGAACGGTCAAAATTTACCGTTTGAGCTGAAATGACAGCTTTGCATCAAATATGTTGCCGGCGTCAAAATAAGACTTTTTCCAGCATGGAAACACTATTTTACATTAGAAGAAGCATTTTGCAGAGTTTTCCCGTGTGTTTCTGTCATCTGCAGTACCTGGCACTTTCAGGGCAAACGTTGTGAAAAACACTCTCAAATTGGCATGAACGGTCAAATTTTACTGTTAGAGCTGAAATGAACGGTGTGTCTAAAATATGTTGCCGGCGTCAAAATAAGACTTTTTCCAGCATGGAAACACTATTTTACATTAGAAGAAGCATTTTGCAGAGTTTTCCCGTGTGTTTCTGTCATCTGCAGTACCTGGCACTTTCAGGGCAAACGTTGTGAAAAACAGTCTCAAATGGCCAGGAACGGTCAAAATTTACCGTTTGAGCTGAAATGACAGCTTTGCATCATATGTGCTGCAGGCGTCAAAATAAGACTTTTTCCAGCATGGAAACACTATTTTACAATAGAAGAAGAATTTTGCTGAGTTTTCCCGTGTGTTTCTGTCATCTGCAGTACCTGGCACTTTCAGGGCAAACGTTGTGAAAAACAGTCTCAAATGGCCAGGAACGGTCAAATTTTACCGTTTGAGCTGAAATGACAGCTTTGCATCATATGTGCTGCCGGCGTCAAAATAAGACTTTTTCCAGCATGGAAACACTATTTTACATTAGAAGAAGCATTTTGCAGAGTTTTCCCGTGTGTTTCTGTCATCTGCAGTACCTGGCACTTTCAGGGCAAACGTTGTGAAAAACAGTCTCAAATTGGCATGAACGGTCAAATTTTACCGTTTGAGCTGAAATGAACGGTGTGTCTAAAATATGCTGCAGGCGTCAAAATAAGACTTTTTCCAGCATGGAAACACTATTTTACATTAGAAGAAGCGTTTTGCAGAGTTTTCCCGTGTGTTTCTGTCATCTGCACTTTCAGGGCAAACGTTGTGAAAAACACTCTCATATGGCCAGGAACGGTCAAATTTTACCGTTTGAGCTGAAATGACAGCTTTGCATCAAATATGTTGCCGGCGTCAAAATAAGACTTTTTCCAGCATGGAAACACTATTTTACATTAGAAGAAGCATTTTGCAGAGTTTTCCCGTGTGTTTCTGTCATCTGCAGTACCTGGCACTTTCAGGGCAAACGTTGTGAAAAACAGTCTCATATGGCCAGGAACGGTCAAATTTTACCGTTTGAGCTGAAATGACAGCTTTGCATCAAATATGTTGCCGGCGTCAAAATAAGACTTTTTCCAGCATGGAAACACTATTTTACATTAGAAGAAGCATTTTGCAGAGTTTTCCCGTGTGTTTCTGTCATCTGCAGTACCTGGCACTTTCAGGGCAAACGTTGTGAAAAACAGTCTCAAATGGCCAGGAACGGTCAAATTTTACCGTTTGAGCTGAAATGACAGCTTTGCATCATATGTGCTGCCGGCGTCAAAATAAGACTTTTTCCAGCATGGAAACACTATTTTACATTAGAAGAAGCATTTTGCAGAGTTTTCCCGTGTGTTTCTGTCATCTGCAGTACCTGGCACTTTCAGGGCAAACGTTGTGAAAAACAGTCTCAAATTGGCATGAACGGTCAAATTTTACCGTTTGAGCTGAAATGAACGGTGTGTCTAAAATATGCTGCAGGCGTCAAAATAAGACTTTTTCCAGCATGGAAACACTATTTTACATTAGAAGAAGCGTTTTGCAGAGTTTTCCCGTGTGTTTCTGTCATCTGCACTTTCAGGGCAAACGTTGTGAAAAACACTCTCATATGGCCAGGAACGGTCAAATTTTACCGTTTGAGCTGAAATGACAGCTTTGCATCAAATATGTTGCCGGCGTCAAAATAAGACTTTTTCCAGCATGGAAACACTATTTTACATTAGAAGAAGCATTTTGCAGAGTTTTCCCGTGTGTTTCTGTCATCTGCAGTACCTGGCACTTTCAGGGCAAACGTTGTGAAAAACAGTCTCAAATGGCCAGGAACGGTCAAAATTTACCGTTTGAGCTGAAATGACAGCTTTGCATCATATGTGCTGCAGGCGTCAAAATAAGACTTTTTCCAGCATGGAAACACTATTTTACATTAGAAGAAGCATTTTGCAGAGTTTTCCCGTGTGTTTCTGTCATCTGCAGTACCTGGCACTTTCAGGGCAAACGTTGTGAAAAACACTCTCAAATTGGCATGAACGGTCAAAATTTACCGTTTGAGCTGAAATGACAGCTTTGCATCATATGTGCTGCAGGCGTCAAAATAAGACTTTTTCCAGCATGGAAACACTATTTTACATTAGAAGAAGCATTTTGCAGAGTTTTCCCGTGTGTTTCTGTCATCTGCAGTACCTGGCACTTTCAGGGCAAACGTTGTGAAAAACACTCTCAAATTGGCATGAACGGTCAAATTTTACTGTTAGAGCTGAAATGAACGGTGTGTCTAAAATATGTTGCCGGCGTCAAAATAAGACTTTTTCCAGCATGGAAACACTATTTTACATTAGAAGAAGCATTTTGCAGAGTTTTCCCGTGTGTTTCTGTCATCTGCAGTACCTGGCACTTTCAGGGCAAACGTTGTGAAAAACACTCTCATATGGCCAGGAACGGTCAAATTTTACCGTTTGAGCTGAAATGACAGCTTTGCATCAAATATGTTGCCGGCGTCAAAATAAGACTTTTTCCAGCATGGAAACACTATTTTACATTAGAAGAAGCATTTTGCAGAGTTTTCCCGTGTGTTTCTGTCATCTGCAGTACCTGGCACTTTCAGGGCAAACGTTGTGAAAAACACTCTCAAATTGGCATGAACGGTCAAATTTTACTGTTAGAGCTGAAATGAACGGTGTGTCTAAAATATGTTGCCGGCGTCAAAATAAGACTTTTTCCAGCATGGAAACACTATTTTACATTAGAAGAAGCATTTTGCAGAGTTTTCCCGTGTGTTTCTGTCATCTGCAGTACCTGGCACTTTCAGGGCAAACGTTGTGAAAAACAGTCTCAAATGGCCAGGAACGGTCAAAATTTACCGTTTGAGCTGAAATGACAGCTTTGCATCATATGTGCTGCAGGCGTCAAAATAAGACTTTTTCCAGCATGGAAACACTATTTTACATTAGAAGAAGCATTTTGCAGAGTTTTCCCGTGTGTTTCTGTCATCTGCAGTACCTGGCACTTTCAGGGCAAACGTTGTGAAAAACACTCTCAAATTGGCATGAACGGTCAAATTTTACTGTTAGAGCTGAAATGAACGGTGTGTCTAAAATATGTTGCCGGCGTCAAAATAAGACTTTTTCCAGCATGGAAACACTATTTTACATTAGAAGAAGCATTTTGCAGAGTTTTCCCGTGTGTTTCTGTCATCTGCAGTACCTGGCACTTTCAGGGCAAACGTTGTGAAAAACACTCTCAAATTGGCATGAACGGTCAAATTTTACTGTTAGAGCTGAAATGAACGGTGTGTCTAAAATATGTTGCCGGCGTCAAAATAAAACTTTGTCCAGCATGGAAACACTATTTTACATTAGAAGAAGCATTTTGCAGAGTTTTCCCGTGTGTTTCTGTCATCTGCAGTACCTGGCACTTTCAGGGCAAACGTTGTGAAAAACAGTCTCATATGGCCAGGAACGGTCAAATTTGACCGTAACGCTCTAGCGTTAGAATTTTACCGTTCCGGATCTTCATTTTCCCAGCGTCTGCCCTGAAAATTTCACATACTGGGGATCACACAAACATACGGGAAAACTCAGCAAAATGCTTCTTCTAATGTAAAATAGTGTTTCCATGCTGGAAAAAGTCTTATTTTGACGCCGGCAGCACATATGATGCAAAGCTGTCATTTCAGCTCAAACGGTAAAATTTGACCGTTCCTGGCCATTTGAGACTGTTTTTCACAACGTTTGCCCTGAAAGTGCCAGGTACTGCAGATGAAAGAAACACACGGGAAAACTCTGCAAAATGCTTCTTCTAATGTAAAATAGTGTTTCCATGCCTGAAAAAGCCTTATTTTGACGCCAGCAACATATTTTAGACTGAAACTTGCCGTTTTAAGCGTTTCCAGCAATTCTCTGTGTGTCTGGGACACAGCATGTGCCCTGAAAATACCACACAGTACAATTCACAGAAACATACTTGAAAACTCTGCGAAATGCTTCTTTTAATGTAAAATAGTGTTCCCATGCTGGAAAAAGTCTTATTTTGACGCCGGCAACATATTTTAGACACACCGTTCATTTCAGCTCTAACAGTAAAATTTGACCGTTCATGCCAATTTGAGAGTGTTTTTCACAACGTTTGCCCTGAAAGTGCCAGGTACTGCAGATGACAGAAACACACGGGAAAACTCTGCAAAATGCTTCTTCTAATGTAAAATTGTGTTTCCATGCTGGAAAAAGTCTTATTTTGACGCCGGCAACATATTTGATGCAAAGCTGTCATTTCAGCTCAAACGGTAAAATTTGACCGTTCCTGGCCATATGAGACTGTTTTTCACAACGTTTGCCCTGAAAGTGCAGATGACAGAAACACACGGGAAAACTCTGCAAAATGCTTCTTCTAATGTAAAATAGTGTTTCCATGTTGGAAAAAGTCTTATTTTGACGCCGGCAACATATTTTAGACTGAAACTTGCCGTTTTAAGCGTTTCCAGCCATTCTCTGTGTCTGGGACACAGCGTGTGCCCTGAAAATGCCACACAGAACAAATCACAGAAACATACTTGAAAACTCTGCGAAAAACTTCTTCTAATGTAAAATAGTGTTTCCATGCTGGAAAAAGTCTTATTTTGACGCCGGCAACATATTTTAGACACACCGTTCATTTCAGCTCAAACGGTAAAATTTGACCGTTCATGCCAATTTGAGAGTGTTTTTCACAACGTTTGCCTTGAAAGTGCCAGGTACTGCAGATGAAAGAAACACACGGGAAAACTCTGCAAAATGCTTCTTCTAATGTAAAATAGTGTTTCCATGCTGGAAAAAGTCTTATTTTGACGCCGGTAACATATTTGATGCAAAGCTGTCATTTCAGCTCAAACGGTAAAATTTGACCGTTCCTGGCCATATGAGAGTGTTTTTCACAACGTTTGCCCTGAAAGTGCCAGGTACTGCAGATGACAGAAACACACGGGAAAACTCTGCAAAATGCTTCTTCTAATGTGAAATAGTGTTTCCATGCTGGAAAAAGTCTTATTTTGACGCCGGTAACATATTTGATGCAAAGCTGTCATTTCAGCTCAAACGGTAAAATTTGACCGTTCCTGGCCATATGAGAGTGTTTTTCACAACGTTTGCCCTGAAAGTGCCAGGTACTGCAGATGACAGAAACACACGGGAAAACTCTGCAAAATGCTTCTTCTAATGTGAAATAGTGTTTCCATGCTGGAAAAAGTCTTATTTTGACGCCGGCAACATATTTTAGACACACCGTTCATTTCAGCTCAAACGGTAAAATTTGACCGTTCCTGGCCATATGAGAGTGTTTTTCACAACGTTTGCCCTGAAAGTGCCAGGTACTGCAGATGACAGAAACACACGGGAAAACTCTGCAAAATGCTTCTTCTAATGTAAAATAGTGTTTCCATGCTGGAAAACGTCTTATTTTGACGCCAGCGACATATTTTAGACACACCGTTCATTTCAGCTCTGACTGAAACTTACCGGTTTAAGCGTTTCCAGCCATTCTGTGCTTCTGGGACACAGCGTGTGCCCTGAAAATGCCACATCCTACAAATCACAGAAACATACTGGAAAACTCTGCAAAATACTTCTTCTAGTTGACAACACTGTTTCCATGCTGGAAAAAGTCTTATTTTGACGCCAGCAACATATTTTATACACACCTTTCATTTCAGCTCTAGCGTTAGAATTTTACCGTTCCAGATCTTCTTTTTCCCAGCGTCTGCCCTGAAAATTTCACATACTGGGGATCACGCAAACATACGGGAAAATTCTGCAAAATGCTTCTTCTAATTGAAAATACTGTTTCCATGCTGAAAAACTCTAATTTTGACACCAGCAGCAACAGGACTGGACTGGGACAAAAAACGGCCCTGGTTAGACCGGCCCCTCATAATTAGCGGTGCACAAAAGACTAATTTATGTATGCGTTCCCGAAGCAATGTATTTTACTATTGTTACGTCTTGGCCCAGAGGAAACCATGTCGCAACATTTAAAGTAAAAATCCCAGCTCCCAAAAACCACCAGCAAACTCGCAGTAACTACACATTCAATGGTTTATTTAAAATGCTTCTTGCGCACAAGGTCAGGTGCATGTTGGCTGACAGTCCACCTGGAAGTGGAGAGAGGAGAGCCCCCAGTAAATGACAGCTTCAGATATTTGGAATAGATTTCAGAAATATTATAACACTCTCTCTTCTCTCTCCTCAACTGCTACCTCAACAGCCTGGCTTGACTAAACAGGAAGAGAGGGACAGATTATTACAATGTATTAAGTGATAAATAGAAAACCTAAAAGAAACAAATTAAAAATACATTTGGAACTACCTGGAAAAACTGTGCAACTATCTAAACCATCAAAACATGTAGTATCTTTAGGTTACATTTTTATTTTTTGATAAGAATCTGAAAAATCTTATACTAACTGCATTGATACTGTAAAAAAAAAAAAAAAAAAAAAAAAAAACAGCATCGGCCCGAGGACTGTCGGCCCACCGGGAAAATGCCCGGTATGCCAGATTACCAGTCCAGGCCTGAGCAGCAAATTTCACACTCACCTTTCGTTGCAGCTCTAACGATCCCGTTCTAGCGTTTTCTACCCATGTGAACATCATTTTCACCAAGCCTTCCTTGAAAATATCATGTTGCAGTTAAAGGAAACACAGAGGAAAACTCACTTTCGTTGTCGGCTATGGCTACCGCTACATCTGGACAAAAAAAGCTAGGCTAGTGAAAAAAAAAGAAAAGCAGTGCTCATACTTCGCTATGATTGGTTGGTCACGTTCAAAGGAAGAGCGACGTTAGCTGCCCCGAGAAAAAAACAAAAGTAGCTGGTACACCTGGACTAAAAAAGCGAGGTTAGTGGAAAAAAAAAACAGCACTGCTCATACTTCGCCATGATTGGTTGGTCACGTTCAAAGGATGCGCGAAGCCCAGATTTAAAAAAAAAAAAAACTTCTCATGCATCTGTGCGCAGGTATAGAGCTGCAATTAATAGAATGTGCATTATAGATGATAATACGATCTCTCTCTGGCAGATCCTCAACATTTTTTAATCCTTCACGATCTAATACACTGTAACAAATTTCTGTAATTTCCCGAAGAACCCGATCCATCAAGTCAATAAAGTGTAAGTAACACGTTATTAGCCTACAAAATTCAAATGTTATTCAAACGATAACTTCATACAATATAATTTGTCTGTATATCAGACTGGTTTTACACGTTTAATTTAAAGAATATGCATGTTGCCAACAGACAGAAGCAGGCAATAGAGCGGTGAAGAGGAAGCTGCAAAACCAGCATTTTGGTAAGTATAATGATTCTTTATTTTTGATAGTGACGGTATTTCACGTTATTTTATTTATCTTAGTCGCGTTTTATACGGAATATACGGGTTGTGGGATGCAGACTGCACTGTTTTTGCAAACGTTAGCTAGCGAAAAACTGGTTAAGTTAAGCTAACGCTAGCTGCCTGCATTAGCCCTGTCACCTTCAGGACAGAGCGATTGCCAGCACATTATCTAAAACCCTCCAGGTTAGAAAACTGTTGGAGCGACAGCCCATTGTTTATAGTTGTCAAGTTACACGTTATGGCATTATGTTACACGTTAGTATGACATTGCAGAGGTACTAAGTCAGGGCGGTTTTCCTCTGTTTTGCAAGCTCAACATGGCAGTTTATGCTGCAGTTACAGTAGCACACACGCTTTAAACACTGTGTGAGCTTGAGCTCGGGTAATATTTAACATTGACTCGTTAGCTCAGCAGCCACTGTGGCTCTGAGTTTTTATTGGGTTTAATTTGAACCTTTAAGAGGGTTGTTGCTAAGAATCTGATATACCCCTGCTCTTAAGTCCAAAATTGTGTCTATTAAAAAGTAAGGTTTTGCTGTCAAACATCAGTCATCTGCATGTGAAAGTGAGAGAGAAAAGATAGAAATTGAATTGAGTACAAATTTAACTAAAGATGTCATAACTTGAATTGTGATTAAGAATTAAATTGTTGACATCTGAAACTGAAGTTATATATAATTAATGTGCCAATATCAGCTATTCTTATTGCATGGAAGTCCAATCAAGCAATCAGTCATCTCTTACAGCTCCACCAAGTGAATCAGTCTGGAGTGGGACCTTGGAGGAATCCATCTGGGCAGAGATAGTTATATCTGATATTGGGTAAGATTATGTTATAGAAAAAAGGCACAATTAACATTGGCTAAGCAGTTAAATTGTTCAACCTCATCAGTAACCAGCCTAATTAAGCATGCATATTTTGCTGTTGAACTGTCCCCTTGCTACAGGTGCAGAGGAAAACCCTGGGCGGTGAGCGTTACTGCAGAAGGCACAGTGATCATCACCACACATCTGTGAAGACAATTTTCAGGTAAAAATTTGTCTGTTACATTTATATTACTGAAAATGTTTTCTTGTGTGAGATTTTAAAATTTAACATAGTTGAGATTCAGTACAACATCTGTGCTAATATAGCACCTCAGGGAGCTCATACAAGTTAAGTTTACTATTCTTGCTGTACTAAGTGGATAGCAAAATACTAGTCCATCGTCTTAGGTAGTGTGTTTTTTAGTCTGTTGCAAAACTAGAGATTAATATGAATTAGTTTAATCTATGGATATGTTCATGTGGAAGGGCAACAGGAAAAGCAACAGAAAGAATATCTAAAAATGCCAAAAGAACAATAATAAAGCAAATGTTTATTTATGTTTAGGTGATGTTCTCCTGCCAATGAGCTGGATGCGTAGCATTGAGGGACAAGTGGTTGTGGATCCACACCAGAAAATTGTGGCTGGAATGGCAGTGTTTTTCTCATGCTATTGCGTCTTCAATCTGGTGTACCAAGAGGAGGCCTCGTGCACACTTGAATTCATCCAAAGGTAAGTGCTTCAAAGGGGATGCCAGTGGATTATTATTTAGTTGCATTTTTCATTATGAATAACATATGGTGTAATTTTTATTCAATTCCCTGCATTTCCATTGTATTGCATTGCAAAGCTTCTTTCTGTTTTAGCTTGCATGGATGGAACATCTGCAATTAATGCAAATTTTTGTTTTGAAGTTTTGCATATTTGGAAAAATGTTAAGCTATTCTCCAAAACTTGATGGGTTCTGCTGTCTCTTCAAACAATGTATTTCATTAAATGTCTTTTTCTCTGATTTTGTGACTTTAGATGCTTCATCAGGATCAACCCAACCTCTGGCACAAAGATGACCAAGTGGATCAGTCCAGGAAGTGGGAAGGTGCACGAGAAGAGTAACAACAGTGTCAGCCCTCATGTCTCTGCACTTCTCAAAAGATTAACGGACTATGAATGGCTTTGACTCTGTTGCAAGGAAAATGGCACATGGTATTTCTTTAATAAAAGTGGTTTCAAAATAAGCTTTTACAAGTTACATGTTTGACGTTGCTACACATTTGAGTTGACCATGAATGACTATGCTGCAATGGTCTTGTGCAGTCTGTCCTGGGTTTATGCTTTCCATGCACATGCTTATTGGCTAATAAAAAGGAAAGTTACCTTAAGTTTAATACATTTCATACACATCTGGTGTGCAATCACACACCACACTGTATTGAATATAATTGCATAATATAATAAACACTGTATTGAGTCCTAATAAATGTTTTTTCATCACTTTTTTATTTAACAGCTCAAGATAATCTAAAGTAGTGTTGATATATTTTGGATTATCAGCAGCCACAGCGTGCCTAATTTGCTAAATGTGAAAAAAATTAACTGTGAACCCATTCTACAGTAAGATACTGAATTATAAGTAACAGCTATTTATTGGCAACATTAGTTGCCAGGGAACTCATGTAATATGAATGGAATACATGATAATATTGTAAACAAATATACAATTAATGTTTGTTTTTAATATAAAACAACAAAACATTGCTGTAATTTATACACAGCAAAAAACTGTAAAACGTGTCCAGTAAATTACTGTAATTATTTTTACAGTAATTAACGTAAGTACAGTGTATCGCCCTATCCTACACCGTGTAGGATATGACGTTATTAGATCTATAGGGCACATTCTATTAATTTGCAGCTCTATGCGTGCGCACAGATGCATGAGAAGTAGTTTTTTCCTCTGGGCAACTAACATCGCGCTTCCTTTGAACGTGACCAACCAATCATGGCGAAATACGAGCAGTGCTGTGTGTTTTTTTTTCCACTAGCCTCGCTTTTTTAGTCCAGGTGTAGCGGCTAGTGTTGTTTTGTTTCCTTGGCAACTAAGGTCGCTCTTCCTTTGAACGTAACCAACCAATCCTGGCCAAGTATGAGCAGTGCTGTTTTTTTTTTTCACTAACCTCGCTTTATTAGTCCAGATGTACCGGGTAGCCATAGCCGACAACGAAAGTGAGTTTCCCTCTGTGTTTCCCTCATCTGCAATGTGGTATTTTCAAGGAAGGCTTTGTGAAAAAGATGTTCAGATGGGATTAAAACGCTACAACTGGATCGTTAGAACTGAAATGAAAGGTGAGTGTGAAACTTGCTGCTGGTGTCAAAATAAGAGTTTTTTCATCATGGAAACACTATTTTAAATTAGAAGAAGCATCTTCCAGAGTTTTCCAGTGTGTTTGTGTGATCTGCAGTATGGCATTTTCAGGACAAGCTTTGTGAAAAAGACTTTCATATGGACTGAAATCGCTATAACTGTAATGCGAAGTCAGTTAAAGCTGAATCTTTTTTCTTTACTGACCTAGCTTTTTTAGTCAAGCTGTAGCTGATAGCCATGGCCGACAACGAAAGTGAGTTTTCCACTGTGTTTCCCTCATCTGCAATTTGGTATTTTCAGGGATGGCTTTGTGAAAAAAAAAGCTGGAAATATTATAACTGTACCGTTAGAGCTGAAATGAAAGGTGATTGTGAAACTACCAGCTGGCGTTAAAATTAGACTTTTTCCAGCATAGAAACACTGTTGTCAACTAGAAGAAGTATTTTGCAGAGTTTTCCAGTATGTTTGTGTGATCCCAAGTATGTGAAATTTTCAAGGAGACGCTGGGAAAAAGACAATCTGAAACGGGTTGGAACGGTAAAATTCTAACGCTAGAACTGAAATGAAAGGTGTGTATGAAATATGTTGCTCGCATCAAAATAAGACTTTTTCCAGCATGGAAAAAGTGTTGTCAACTAGAAAAAGTATTTTGCAGAGTTTTCAAGTGTGTTTCTATTATGTGTAGTATTTGGCATTTTAACAGAAGACGTTGTGATGTGGTCGCTCATCTTGTCTGGAAAAGCTTATAACTGTAATGTTTGAGCTGAAATGAACGCTGTGCATAAAATATGTTGCTGGCATCAAAAGAAGACTTTTTCCAGCATGGAAACAGTGTTGTTAACTGGAAGAAGTATTTTGCAGAGTTTTCCAGTATGTTTGTGTGATCCCAAGTATGTGAAATTTTCAAGCAGACTCTGGGAAAAAGACAATCTGAAACGGGTTGGAACGGTAAAATTCTAAGGCTAGAGCTGAAATGAAAGGTATGTATGAAATATGTTGCTTGCGTCAAAATAAGACTTTTTCCAACAGTGTTGTCAACTTAGAAGAAGTATTTTGCAGTGTTGTCAAGTGTGTTTCTATTCTGTGTAGTATTTGGCATTTAACAGTAGAGGTTGTGATATGGTCGCTCATCTTGTCTGGAAACGCTTATAACTGTAATGTTTGAGCTGAAATGAATGCTGTGAATAAAATATGTTGCTGGCGTCAAAATTAGACTTTTTCCAGCATGGAAACACTATTTTACATTAGAAGAAGCATTTTGCAGAGTTTTCAAGTATGTTTCTGTGATTTGCACTGTGTGGCATTTTCAGGGCACACGCTGTGTCCCAGAAGAACAGAATGGCTGGAAATGCTTAAAACGGCAAGTTTCAGTCAGTTAGTGCTGAAATGAACGGTGTGTCTAAAATATGTTGCTGGCGTCAAAATTAGACTTTTTCCAGCATGGAAACACTATTTTACATTAGAAGAAGCATTTTGCAGAGTTTTCCCGTGTGTTTCTGTCATCTGCAGTACCTGGCACTTTCAGGGCAAACGTTGTGGAAAAACAGTCTCATATGGGTTGGAAGCGCTAAAACTGTACTGTTAGAGCTGAAATGACAGCTTTGCATCAAATATGCTCCCGGCGTCAAAATAAGACTTTTTCCAGCATGGAAACACTATTTTACATTAGAAGAAGCATTTTGCTGAGTTTTCAAGTATGTTTCTGTGATTTGTACTGTGTGGCATTTTCAGGGAAAACGTTGTGAAAAACAGTCTCATATGGCCAGGAACGGTCAAATTTTACCGTTTGAGCTGAAATGACAGCTTTTCATCAAATATGTTGCTGGCGTCAAAATAAGACTTTTTCCAGCATGGAAACACTACTTTACATTAGAAGAAGCATTTTGCTGAGTTTTCAAGTATGTTTCTGTGATTTGTACTGTGTGGCATTTTCAGGGAAAACGTTGTGAAAAACAGTCTCATATGGCCAGGAACGGTGAAATTTTACCGTTTGAGCTGAAATGACAGCTTTTCATCAAATATGTTGCTGGCGTCAAAGTAAGACTTTTTCCAGCATGGAAACACTATTTTACATTAGAAGAAGCATTTTGCAGAGTTTTCAAGTATGTTTCTGTGATTTGTACTGTATGGCATTTTCGGGGCACACGCTGTGTCCCAGACACACAGAGAATGGCTGGAGACGCTTAAAACGGCAAGTTTCAGTCAGTTAGTGCTGAAATGAACGGTGTGTCTAAAATATGTTGCTGGCGTCAAAATAAGACTTTTTCCAGCATGGAAACACTACTTTACATTAGAAGAAGCATTTTGCAGAGTTTTCAAGTATGTTTCTGTGATTTGTACTGTGTGGCATTTTCGGGGCACACGCTGTGTCCCAGACACACAGAGAATGGCTGGAGACGCTTAAAACGGCAAGTTTCAGTCAGTTAGTGCTGAAATGAACGGTGTGTCTAAAATATGTTGCTGGCGTCAAAATAAGACTTTTTCCAGCATGGAAACACTATTTTACATTAGAAGAAGCATTTTGCTGAGTTTTCAAGTATGTTTCTGTGATTTGTACTGTGTGGCATTTTCAGGGAAAACGTTGTGAAAAACAGTCTCATATGGCCAGGAACGGTCAAATTTTACCGTTTGAGCTGAAATGACAGCTTTTCATCAAATATGTTGCTGGCGTCAAAATAAGACTTTTTCCAGCATGGAAACACTACTTTACATTAGAAGAAGCATTTTGCTGAGTTTTCAAGTATGTTTCTGTGATTTGTACTGTGTGGCATTTTCGGGGCACACGCTGTGTCCCAGACACACAGAGAATGGCTGGAGACGCTTAAAACGGCAAGTTTCAGTCAGTTAGTGCTGAAATGAACGGTGTGTCTAAAATATGTTGCTGGCGTCAAAATAAGACTTTTTCCAGCATGGAAACACTATTTTACATTAGAAGAAGCATTTTGCTGAGTTTTCAAGTATGTTTCTGTGATTTGTACTGTGTGGCATTTTCAGGGAAAACGTTGTGAAAAACAGTCTCATATGGCCAGGAACGGTCAAATTTTACCGTTTGAGCTGAAATGACAGCTTTTCATCAAATATGTTGCTGGCGTCAAAATAAGACTTTTTCCAGCATGGAAACACTACTTTACATTAGAAGAAGCATTTTGCTGAGTTTTCAAGTATGTTTCTGTGATTTGTACTGTGTGGCATTTTCAGGGAAAACGTTGTGAAAAACAGTCTCATATGGCCAGGAACGGTCAAATTTTACCGTTTGAGCTGAAATGACAGCTTTTCATCAAATATGTTGCTGGCGTCAAAATAAGACTTTTTCCAGCATGGAAACACTACTTTACATTAGAAGAAGCATTTTGCTGAGTTTTCAAGTATGTTTCTGTGATTTGTACTGTGTGGCATTTTCAGGGAAAACGTTGTGAAAAACAGTCTCATATGGCCAGGAACGGTGAAATTTTACCGTTTGAGCTGAAATGACAGCTTTTCATCAAATATGTTGCTGGCGTCAAAGTAAGACTTTTTCCAGCATGGAAACACTATTTTACATTAGAAGAAGCATTTTGCAGAGTTTTCAAGTATGTTTCTGTGATTTGTACTGTATGGCATTTTCGGGGCACACGCTGTGTCCCAGACACACAGAGAATGGCTGGAGACGCTTAAAACGGCAAGTTTCAGTCAGTTAGTGCTGAAATGAACGGTGTGTCTAAAATATGTTGCTGGCGTCAAAATAAGACTTTTTCCAGCATGGAAACACTACTTTACATTAGAAGAAGCATTTTGCAGAGTTTTCAAGTATGTTTCTGTGATTTGTACTGTGTGGCATTTTCGGGGCACACGCTGTGTCCCAGACACACAGAGAATGGCTGGAGACGCTTAAAACGGCAAGTTTCAGTCAGTTAGTGCTGAAATGAACGGTGTGTCTAAAATATGTTGCTGGCGTCAAAATAAGACTTTTTCCAGCATGGAAACACTATTTTACATTAGAAGAAGCATTTTGCTGAGTTTTCAAGTATGTTTCTGTGATTTGTACTGTGTGGCATTTTCAGGGAAAACGTTGTGAAAAACAGTCTCATATGGCCAGGAACGGTCAAATTTTACCGTTTGAGCTGAAATGACAGCTTTTCATCAAATATGTTGCTGGCGTCAAAATAAGACTTTTTCCAGCATGGAAACACTACTTTACATTAGAAGAAGCATTTTGCTGAGTTTTCAAGTATGTTTCTGTGATTTGTACTGTGTGGCATTTTCAGGGAAAACGTTGTGAAAAACAGTCTCATATGGCCAGGAACGGTGAAATTTTACCGTTTGAGCTGAAATGACAGCTTTTCATCAAATATGTTGCTGGCGTCAAAGTAAGACTTTTTCCAGCATGGAAACACTATTTTACATTAGAAGAAGCATTTTGCAGAGTTTTCAAGTATGTTTCTGTGATTTGTACTGTATGGCATTTTCGGGGCACACGCTGTGTCCCAGACACACAGAGAATGGCTGGAGACGCTTAAAACGGCAAGTTTCAGTCAGTTAGTGCTGAAATGAACGGTGTGTCTAAAATATGTTGCTGGCGTCAAAATAAGACTTTTTCCAGCATGGAAACACTATTTTACATTAGAAGAAGCATTTTGCTGAGTTTTCAAGTATGTTTCTGTGATTTGTACTGTGTGGCATTTTCAGGGAAAACGTTGTGAAAAACAGTCTCATATGGCCAGGAACGGTCAAATTTTACCGTTTGAGCTGAAATGACAGCTTTTCATCAAATATGTTGCTGGCGTCAAAATAAGACTTTTTCCAGCATGGAAACACTACTTTACATTAGAAGAAGCATTTTGCTGAGTTTTCAAGTATGTTTCTGTGATTTGTACTGTGTGGCATTTTCAGGGAAAACGTTGTGAAAAACAGTCTCATATGGCCAGGAACGGTGAAATTTTACCGTTTGAGCTGAAATGACAGCTTTTCATCAAATATGTTGCTGGCGTCAAAGTAAGACTTTTTCCAGCATGGAAACACTATTTTACATTAGAAGAAGCATTTTGCAGAGTTTTCAAGTATGTTTCTGTGATTTGTACTGTATGGCATTTTCGGGGCACACGCTGTGTCCCAGACACACAGAGAATGGCTGGAGACGCTTAAAACGGCAAGTTTCAGTCAGTTAGTGCTGAAATGAACGGTGTGTCTAAAATATGTTGCTGGCGTCAAAATAAGACTTTTTCCAGCATGGAAACACTATTTTACATTAGAAGAAGCATTTTGCTGAGTTTTCAAGTATGTTTCTGTGATTTGTACTGTGTGGCATTTTCAGGGAAAACGTTGTGAAAAACAGTCTCATATGGCCAGGAACGGTCAAATTTTACCGTTTGAGCTGAAATGACAGCTTTTCATCAAATATGTTGCTGGCGTCAAAATAAGACTTTTTCCAGCATGGAAACACTACTTTACATTAGAAGAAGCATTTTGCTGAGTTTTCAAGTATGTTTCTGTGATTTGTACTGTGTGGCATTTTCAGGGAAAACGTTGTGAAAAACAGTCTCATATGGCCAGGAACGGTGAAATTTTACCGTTTGAGCTGAAATGACAGCTTTTCATCAAATATGTTGCTGGCGTCAAAGTAAGACTTTTTCCAGCATGGAAACACTATTTTACATTAGAAGAAGCATTTTGCAGAGTTTTCAAGTATGTTTCTGTGATTTGTACTGTATGGCATTTTCGGGGCACACGCTGTGTCCCAGACACACAGAGAATGGCTGGAGACGCTTAAAACGGCAAGTTTCAGTCAGTTAGTGCTGAAATGAACGGTGTGTCTAAAATATGTTGCTGGCGTCAAAATAAGACTTTTTCCAGCATGGAAACACTACTTTACATTAGAAGAAGCATTTTGCAGAGTTTTCAAGTATGTTTCTGTGATTTGTACTGTGTGGCATTTTCGGGGCACACGCTGTGTCCCAGACACACAGAGAATGGCTGGAGACGCTTAAAACGGCAAGTTTCAGTCAGTTAGTGCTGAAATGAACGGTGTGTCTAAAATATGTTGCTGGCGTCAAAATAAGACTTTTTCCAGCATGGAAACACTACTTTACATTAGAAGAAGCATTTTGCTGAGTTTTCAAGTATGTTTCTGTGATTTGTACTGTGTGGCATTTTCAGGGAAAACGTTGTGAAAAACAGTCTCATATGGCCAGGAACGGTGAAATTTTACCGTTTGAGCTGAAATGACAGCTTTTCATCAAATATGTTGCTGGCGTCAAAGTAAGACTTTTTCCAGCATGGAAACACTATTTTACATTAGAAGAAGCATTTTGCAGAGTTTTCAAGTATGTTTCTGTGATTTGTACTGTATGGCATTTTCGGGGCACACGCTGTGTCCCAGACACACAGAGAATGGCTGGAGACGCTTAAAACGGCAAGTTTCAGTCAGTTAGTGCTGAAATGAACGGTGTGTCTAAAATATGTTGCTGGCGTCAAAATAAGACTTTTTCCAGCATGGAAACACTATTTTACATTAGAAGAAGCATTTTGCTGAGTTTTCAAGTATGTTTCTGTGATTTGTACTGTGTGGCATTTTCAGGGAAAACGTTGTGAAAAACAGTCTCATATGGCCAGGAACGGTCAAATTTTACCGTTTGAGCTGAAATGACAGCTTTTCATCAAATATGTTGCTGGCGTCAAAATAAGACTTTTTCCAGCATGGAAACACTACTTTACATTAGAAGAAGCATTTTGCTGAGTTTTCAAGTATGTTTCTGTGATTTGTACTGTGTGGCATTTTCAGGGAAAACGTTGTGAAAAACAGTCTCATATGGCCAGGAACGGTGAAATTTGACCGTTTGAGCTGAAATGACAGCTTTTCATCAAATATGTTGCTGGCGTCAAAGTAAGACTTTTTCCAGCATGGAAACACTATTTTACATTAGAAGAAGCATTTTGCAGAGTTTTCAAGTATGTTTCTGTGATTTGTACTGTATGGCATTTTCGGGGCACACGCTGTGTCCCAGACACACAGAGAATGGCTGGAGACGCTTAAAACGGCAAGTTTCAGTCAGTTAGTGCTGAAATGAACGGTGTGTCTAAAATATGTTGCTGGCGTCAAAATAAGACTTTTTCCAGCATGGAAACACTACTTTACATTAGAAGAAGCATTTTGCAGAGTTTTCAAGTATGTTTCTGTGATTTGTACTGTGTGGCATTTTCGGGGCACACGCTGTGTCCCAGACACACAGAGAATGGCTGGAGACGCTTAAAACGGCAAGTTTCAGTCAGTTAGTGCTGAAATGAACGGTGTGTCTAAAATATGTTGCTGGCGTCAAAATAAGACTTTTTCAAGCATGGAAACACTATTTTACATTAGAAGAAGCATTTTGCTGAGTTTTCAAGTATGTTTCTGTGATTTGTACTGTGTGGCATTTTCAGGGAAAACGTTGTGAAAAACAGTCTCATATGGCCAGGAACGGTGAAATTTTACCGTTTGAGCTGAAATGACAGCTTTTCATCAAATATGTTGCTGGCGTCAAAGTAAGACTTTTTCCAGCATGGAAACACTATTTTACATTAGAAGAAGCATTTTGCAGAGTTTTCAAGTATGTTTCTGTGATTTGTACTGTATGGCATTTTCGGGGCACACGCTGTGTCCCAGACACACAGAGAATGGCTGGAGACGCTTAAAACGGCAAGTTTCAGTCAGTTAGTGCTGAAATGAACGGTGTGTCTAAAATATGTTGCTGGCGTCAAAATAAGACTTTTTCCAGCATGGAAACACTACTTTACATTAGAAGAAGCATTTTGCAGAGTTTTCAAGTATGTTTCTGTGATTTGTACTGTGTGGCATTTTCGGGGCACACGCTGTGTCCCAGACACACAGAGAATGGCTGGAGACGCTTAAAACGGCAAGTTTCAGTCAGTTAGTGCTGAAATGAACGGTGTGTCTAAAATATGTTGCTGGCGTCAAAATAAGACTTTTTCCAGCATGGAAACACTACTTTACATTAGAAGAAGCATTTTGCTGAGTTTTCAAGTATGTTTCTGTGATTTGTACTGTGTGGCATTTTCAGGGAAAACGTTGTGAAAAACAGTCTCATATGGCCAGGAACGGTGAAATTTTACCGTTTGAGCTGAAATGACAGCTTTTCATCAAATATGTTGCTGGCGTCAAAGTAAGACTTTTTCCAGCATGGAAACACTATTTTACATTAGAAGAAGCATTTTGCAGAGTTTTCAAGTATGTTTCTGTGATTTGTACTGTATGGCATTTTCGGGGCACACGCTGTGTCCCAGACACACAGAGAATGGCTGGAGACGCTTAAAACGGCAAGTTTCAGTCAGTTAGTGCTGAAATGAACGGTGTGTCTAAAATATGTTGCTGGCGTCAAAATAAGACTTTTTCCAGCATGGAAACACTATTTTACATTAGAAGAAGCATTTTGCTGAGTTTTCAAGTATGTTTCTGTGATTTGTACTGTGTGGCATTTTCAGGGAAAACGTTGTGAAAAACAGTCTCATATGGCCAGGAACGGTCAAATTTTACCGTTTGAGCTGAAATGACAGCTTTTCATCAAATATGTTGCTGGCGTCAAAATAAGACTTTTTCCAGCATGGAAACACTACTTTACATTAGAAGAAGCATTTTGCTGAGTTTTCAAGTATGTTTCTGTGATTTGTACTGTGTGGCATTTTCAGGGAAAACGTTGTGAAAAACAGTCTCATATGGCCAGGAACGGTGAAATTTGACCGTTTGAGCTGAAATGACAGCTTTTCATCAAATATGTTGCTGGCGTCAAAGTAAGACTTTTTCCAGCATGGAAACACTATTTTACATTAGAAGAAGCATTTTGCAGAGTTTTCAAGTATGTTTCTGTGATTTGTACTGTATGGCATTTTCGGGGCACACGCTGTGTCCCAGACACACAGAGAATGGCTGGAGACGCTTAAAACGGCAAGTTTCAGTCAGTTAGTGCTGAAATGAACGGTGTGTCTAAAATATGTTGCTGGCGTCAAAATAAGACTTTTTCCAGCATGGAAACACTACTTTACATTAGAAGAAGCATTTTGCAGAGTTTTCAAGTATGTTTCTGTGATTTGTACTGTGTGGCATTTTCGGGGCACACGCTGTGTCCCAGACACACAGAGAATGGCTGGAGACGCTTAAAACGGCAAGTTTCAGTCAGTTAGTGCTGAAATGAACGGTGTGTCTAAAATATGTTGCTGGCGTCAAAATAAGACTTTTTCAAGCATGGAAACACTATTTTACATTAGAAGAAGCATTTTGCTGAGTTTTCAAGTATGTTTCTGTGATTTGTACTGTGTGGCATTTTCAGGGAAAACGTTGTGAAAAACAGTCTCATATGGCCAGGAACGGTGAAATTTTACCGTTTGAGCTGAAATGACAGCTTTTCATCAAATATGTTGCTGGCGTCAAAGTAAGACTTTTTCCAGCATGGAAACACTATTTTACATTAGAAGAAGCATTTTGCAGAGTTTTCAAGTATGTTTCTGTGATTTGTACTGTATGGCATTTTCGGGGCACACGCTGTGTCCCAGACACACAGAGAATGGCTGGAGACGCTTAAAACGGCAAGTTTCAGTCAGTTAGTGCTGAAATGAACGGTGTGTCTAAAATATGTTGCTGGCGTCAAAATAAGACTTTTTCCAGCATGGAAACACTACTTTACATTAGAAGAAGCATTTTGCAGAGTTTTCAAGTATGTTTCTGTGATTTGTACTGTGTGGCATTTTCGGGGCACACGCTGTGTCCCAGACACACAGAGAATGGCTGGAGACGCTTAAAACGGCAAGTTTCAGTCAGTTAGTGCTGAAATGAACGGTGTGTCTAAAATATGTTGCTGGCGTCAAAATAAGACTTTTTCCAGCATGGAAACACTACTTTACATTAGAAGAAGCATTTTGCTGAGTTTTCAAGTATGTTTCTGTGATTTGTACTGTGTGGCATTTTCAGGGAAAACGTTGTGAAAAACAGTCTCATATGGCCAGGAACGGTGAAATTTTACCGTTTGAGCTGAAATGACAGCTTTTCATCAAATATGTTGCTGGCGTCAAAGTAAGACTTTTTCCAGCATGGAAACACTATTTTACATTAGAAGAAGCATTTTGCAGAGTTTTCAAGTATGTTTCTGTGATTTGTACTGTATGGCATTTTCGGGGCACACGCTGTGTCCCAGACACACAGAGAATGGCTGGAGACGCTTAAAACGGCAAGTTTCAGTCAGTTAGTGCTGAAATGAACGGTGTGTCTAAAATATGTTGCTGGCGTCAAAATAAGACTTTTTCCAGCATGGAAACACTACTTTACATTAGAAGAAGCATTTTGCTGAGTTTTCAAGTATGTTTCTGTGATTTGTACTGTGTGGCATTTTCGGGGCACACGCTGTGTCCCAGACACACAGAGAATGGCTGGAGACGCTTAAAACGGCAAGTTTCAGTCAGTTAGTGCTGAAATGAACGGTGTGTCTAAAATATGTTGCTGGCGTCAAAATAAGACTTTTTCCAGCATGGAAACACTATTTTACATTAGAAGAAGCATTTTGCTGAGTTTTCAAGTATGTTTCTGTGATTTGTACTGTGTGGCATTTTCAGGGAAAACGTTGTGAAAAACAGTCTCATATGGCCAGGAACGGTCAAATTTTACCGTTTGAGCTGAAATGACAGCTTTTCATCAAATATGTTGCTGGCGTCAAAATAAGACTTTTTCCAGCATGGAAACACTACTTTACATTAGAAGAAGCATTTTGCTGAGTTTTCAAGTATGTTTCTGTGATTTGTACTGTGTGGCATTTTCAGGGAAAACGTTGTGAAAAACAGTCTCATATGGCCAGGAACGGTGAAATTTTACCGTTTGAGCTGAAATGACAGCTTTTCATCAAATATGTTGCTGGCGTCAAAGTAAGACTTTTTCCAGCATGGAAACACTATTTTACATTAGAAGAAGCATTTTGCAGAGTTTTCAAGTATGTTTCTGTGATTTGTACTGTATGGCATTTTCGGGGCACACGCTGTGTCCCAGACACACAGAGAATGGCTGGAGACGCTTAAAACGGCAAGTTTCAGTCAGTTAGTGCTGAAATGAACGGTGTGTCTAAAATATGTTGCTGGCGTCAAAATAAGACTTTTTCCAGCATGGAAACACTATTTTACATTAGAAGAAGCATTTTGCTGAGTTTTCAAGTATGTTTCTGTGATTTGTACTGTGTGGCATTTTCAGGGAAAACGTTGTGAAAAACAGTCTCATATGGCCAGGAACGGTCAAATTTTACCGTTTGAGCTGAAATGACAGCTTTTCATCAAATATGTTGCTGGCGTCAAAATAAGACTTTTTCCAGCATGGAAACACTACTTTACATTAGAAGAAGCATTTTGCTGAGTTTTCAAGTATGTTTCTGTGATTTGTACTGTGTGGCATTTTCAGGGAAAACGTTGTGAAAAACAGTCTCATATGGCCAGGAACGGTGAAATTTGACCGTTTGAGCTGAAATGACAGCTTTTCATCAAATATGTTGCTGGCGTCAAAGTAAGACTTTTTCCAGCATGGAAACACTATTTTACATTAGAAGAAGCATTTTGCAGAGTTTTCAAGTATGTTTCTGTGATTTGTACTGTATGGCATTTTCGGGGCACACGCTGTGTCCCAGACACACAGAGAATGGCTGGAGACGCTTAAAACGGCAAGTTTCAGTCAGTTAGTGCTGAAATGAACGGTGTGTCTAAAATATGTTGCTGGCGTCAAAATAAGACTTTTTCCAGCATGGAAACACTACTTTACATTAGAAGAAGCATTTTGCAGAGTTTTCAAGTATGTTTCTGTGATTTGTACTGTGTGGCATTTTCGGGGCACACGCTGTGTCCCAGACACACAGAGAATGGCTGGAGACGCTTAAAACGGCAAGTTTCAGTCAGTTAGTGCTGAAATGAACGGTGTGTCTAAAATATGTTGCTGGCGTCAAAATAAGACTTTTTCAAGCATGGAAACACTATTTTACATTAGAAGAAGCATTTTGCTGAGTTTTCAAGTATGTTTCTGTGATTTGTACTGTGTGGCATTTTCAGGGAAAACGTTGTGAAAAACAGTCTCATATGGCCAGGAACGGTGAAATTTTACCGTTTGAGCTGAAATGACAGCTTTTCATCAAATATGTTGCTGGCGTCAAAGTAAGACTTTTTCCAGCATGGAAACACTATTTTACATTAGAAGAAGCATTTTGCAGAGTTTTCAAGTATGTTTCTGTGATTTGTACTGTATGGCATTTTCGGGGCACACGCTGTGTCCCAGACACACAGAGAATGGCTGGAGACGCTTAAAACGGCAAGTTTCAGTCAGTTAGTGCTGAAATGAACGGTGTGTCTAAAATATGTTGCTGGCGTCAAAATAAGACTTTTTCCAGCATGGAAACACTACTTTACATTAGAAGAAGCATTTTGCAGAGTTTTCAAGTATGTTTCTGTGATTTGTACTGTGTGGCATTTTCGGGGCACACGCTGTGTCCCAGACACACAGAGAATGGCTGGAGACGCTTAAAACGGCAAGTTTCAGTCAGTTAGTGCTGAAATGAACGGTGTGTCTAAAATATGTTGCTGGCGTCAAAATAAGACTTTTTCCAGCATGGAAACACTACTTTACATTAGAAGAAGCATTTTGCTGAGTTTTCAAGTATGTTTCTGTGATTTGTACTGTGTGGCATTTTCAGGGAAAACGTTGTGAAAAACAGTCTCATATGGCCAGGAACGGTGAAATTTTACCGTTTGAGCTGAAATGACAGCTTTTCATCAAATATGTTGCTGGCGTCAAAGTAAGACTTTTTCCAGCATGGAAACACTATTTTACATTAGAAGAAGCATTTTGCAGAGTTTTCAAGTATGTTTCTGTGATTTGTACTGTATGGCATTTTCGGGGCACACGCTGTGTCCCAGACACACAGAGAATGGCTGGAGACGCTTAAAACGGCAAGTTTCAGTCAGTTAGTGCTGAAATGAACGGTGTGTCTAAAATATGTTGCTGGCGTCAAAATAAGACTTTTTCCAGCATGGAAACACTACTTTACATTAGAAGAAGCATTTTGCTGAGTTTTCAAGTATGTTTCTGTGATTTGTACTGTGTGGCATTTTCGGGGCACACGCTGTGTCCCAGACACACAGAGAATGGCTGGAGACGCTTAAAACGGCAAGTTTCAGTCAGTTAGTGCTGAAATGAACGGTGTGTCTAAAATATGTTGCTGGCGTCAAAATAAGACTTTTTCCAGCATGGAAACACTATTTTACATTAGAAGAAGCATTTTGCTGAGTTTTCAAGTATGTTTCTGTGATTTGTACTGTGTGGCATTTTCAGGGAAAACGTTGTGAAAAACAGTCTCATATGGCCAGGAACGGTCAAATTTTACCGTTTGAGCTGAAATGACAGCTTTTCATCAAATATGTTGCTGGCGTCAAAATAAGACTTTTTCCAGCATGGAAACACTACTTTACATTAGAAGAAGCATTTTGCTGAGTTTTCAAGTATGTTTCTGTGATTTGTACTGTGTGGCATTTTCAGGGAAAACGTTGTGAAAAACAGTCTCATATGGCCAGGAACGGTGAAATTTTACCGTTTGAGCTGAAATGACAGCTTTTCATCAAATATGTTGCTGGCGTCAAAGTAAGACTTTTTCCAGCATGGAAACACTATTTTACATTAGAAGAAGCATTTTGCAGAGTTTTCAAGTATGTTTCTGTGATTTGTACTGTATGGCATTTTCGGGGCACACGCTGTGTCCCAGACACACAGAGAATGGCTGGAGACGCTTAAAACGGCAAGTTTCAGTCAGTTAGTGCTGAAATGAACGGTGTGTCTAAAATATGTTGCTGGCGTCAAAATAAGACTTTTTCCAGCATGGAAACACTACTTTACATTAGAAGAAGCATTTTGCAGAGTTTTCAAGTATGTTTCTGTGATTTGTACTGTGTGGCATTTTCGGGGCACACGCTGTGTCCCAGACACACAGAGAATGGCTGGAGACGCTTAAAACGGCAAGTTTCAGTCAGTTAGTGCTGAAATGAACGGTGTGTCTAAAATATGTTGCTGGCGTCAAAATAAGACTTTTTCCAGCATGGAAACACTACTTTACATTAGAAGAAGCATTTTGCTGAGTTTTCAAGTATGTTTCTGTGATTTGTACTGTGTGGCATTTTCAGGGAAAACGTTGTGAAAAACAGTCTCATATGGCCAGGAACGGTGAAATTTTACCGTTTGAGCTGAAATGACAGCTTTTCATCAAATATGTTGCTGGCGTCAAAGTAAGACTTTTTCCAGCATGGAAACACTATTTTACATTAGAAGAAGCATTTTGCAGAGTTTTCAAGTATGTTTCTGTGATTTGTACTGTATGGCATTTTCGGGGCACACGCTGTGTCCCAGACACACAGAGAATGGCTGGAGACGCTTAAAACGGCAAGTTTCAGTCAGTTAGTGCTGAAATGAACGGTGTGTCTAAAATATGTTGCTGGCGTCAAAATAAGACTTTTTCCAGCATGGAAACACTATTTTACATTAGAAGAAGCATTTTGCTGAGTTTTCCCGTGTGTTTCTTTCATCTGCAGTACCTGGCACTTTCAGGGCAAACGTTGTGAAAAACAATCTCATATGGCCAGGAACGGTGAAATTTTGCCGTTTGAGCTGAAATGACAGCTTTGCATCAAATATGTTGCTGGCATCAAAATAAGACTTTTTCCAGCATGGAAACACTATTTTACATTAGAAGAAGCATTTTGCTGAGTTTTCCCGTGTGTTTCTTTCATCTGCAGTACCTGGCACTTTCAGGGCAAACGTTGTGAAAAACAATCTCATATGGCCAGGAACGGTGAAATTTTGCCGTTTGAGCTGAAATGACAGCTTTGCATCAAATATGTTGCTGGCATCAAAATAAGACTTTTTCCAGCATGGAAACACTATTTTACATTAGAAGAAGCATTTTGCAGAGTTTTCAAGTATGTTTCTGTGATTTGCACTGCGTGGCATTTTCAGGGCACACGCTGTGTCCCAGACACACAGAGAATGGCTGGAAACGCTGAAAACGGCAAGTTTCAGTCAGTTAGTGCTGTAATGAACGTTGTGTCTAAAATATGTTGCTGGCGTCAAAATAAGACTTTTTCCAGCATGGAAACACTATTTTACATTAGAAGAAGCATTTTGCAGAGTTTTCAAGTATGTTTCTGTGATTTGCACTGCGTGGCATTTTCAGGGCACACGCTGTGTCCCAGACACACAGAGAATGGCTGGAAACGCTGAAAACGGCAAGTTTCAGTCAGTTAGTGCTGTAATGAACGTTGTGTCTAAAATATGTTGCTGGCGTCAAAATAAGACTTTTTCCAGCATGGAAACACTATTTTACATTAGAAGAAGCATTTTGCTGAGTTTTCCCGTGTGTTTCTGTCATCTGCAGTACCTGGCACTTTCAGGGCAAACGTTGTGAAAAACAGTCTCATATGGCCAGGAACGGTGAAATTTTACCGTTTGAGCTGAAATGACAGCTTTGCATCAAATATGTTGCTGGCGTCAAAATAAGACTTTTTCCAGCATGGAAACACTATTTTACATTAGAAGAAGCATTTTGCAGAGTTTTCCCGTGTGTTTCTTTCATCTGCAGTACCTGGCACTTTCAGGGCAAACGTTGTGAAAAACAGTCTCATATGGCCAGGAACGGACAAATTTGACCTTTTGAGCTGAAATTTAGCGTTCCAGCTAGTTCCAGGTGGTGTTTTTACCAGCGTGTGCCCTGAAAATGCCACATCCTACAAATTATAGAAACATACTGGAAAACTCTGCAAAATACTTCTTCTAGTTGACAACACTTTTTCCATGCTGGAAAAAATCTTATTTTGACGCGAGCAACATATTTTAGACACACCGTTCATTTCAGCACTAACTGACAGAAACTTGCCGTTTTAAGCGTTTCCAGCCATTCTCTGTGTGTCTGGGACACAGCGTGTGCCCCGAAAATGCCACAAAGTACAAATCACAGAAACATACTTGAAAACTCTGCAAAATGCTTCTTCTAATGTAAAATAGTGTTTCCATGCTGGAAACAGTCTTATTTTGACGCCAGCAACATATTTGATACAAAGCTTTCATTTCAGCTCAAACGGTAAAATTGGACCGTTCCTGGCCATTTGAGACTGTTTTTCACAACGTTTGCCCTGAAAGTGCCAGGTACTGCAGATGAAAGAAACACACGGGAAAACTCAGCAAAATGCTTCTTCTAATGTAAAATAGTGTTTCCATGCTGGAAACAGTCTTATTTTGACGCCAGCAACATATTTTAGACACACCGTTCATTTCAGCACTAACTGACAGAAACTTGCCGTTTTAAGCGTTTCCAGCCATTCTCTGTGTGTCTGGGACACAGCGTGTGCCCCGAAAATGCCACACAGTACAAATCACAGAAACATACTTGAAAACTCTGCAAAATGCTTCTTCTAATGTAAAATAGTGTTTCCATGCTGGAAACAGTCTTATTTTGACGCCAGCAACATATTTTAGACACACCGTTCATTTCAGCACTAACTGACAGAAACTTGCCGTTTTAAGTGTTTCCAGCCATTCCGTGCTTCTGGGACACAGCGTGTGCCCAGAAAATGCCACACAGTACAAATCACAGAAACATACTTGAAAACTCTGCGAAATGCTTCTTCTAATGTAAAATAGTGTTTCCATGCTGGAAACAGTCTTATTTTGACGCCAGCAACATATTTTAGACACAGCATTCATTTCAGCTCAAACATTACAGTTATAAGCGTTTCCAGACAAGATGAGCGACTTTATCACAACGTCTACTGTTAAATGCCAAATACTACACATAATAGAAACACACTTGAAAACTCCCCAAAATACTTCTTCTAGTTGACAACACTGTTTCCATGCTGGAAAAAATCTTATTTTGACGCGAGCAACATATTTCATACACACCTTTCATTTCAATTCTAGCGTTAGAATTTTACCGTTCCAGCCCGTTTCAGATTGTCTTTTTCCCAGCGTCTGCTTGAAAATTTCACATACTTGGGATCACACAAACATACTGGAAAACTCTGCAAAATACTTCTTCTAGTTGACAACAGTGTTTCTATGCTGGAAAAAGTCTAATTTTAACGCCAGCTGGTAGTTTCACAATCACCTTTCATTTCAGCTCTAACGGTACAGTTATAATATTTTCAGCTTTCTTTTTCACAAAGCCATCCCTGAAAATACCAAATTGCAGATGAGGGAAACACAGTGGAAAACTCACTTTCGTTGTCGGCCATGGCTATCAGCTACAGCTTGACTAAAAAAGCTAGGCCTGTAAAGAAAAAAAATTTCAGCTTCAACTGACTTCGCATTACAGTTATAGCGATTTCAGTCCATATGAATGTCTTTTTCACAAAGCTTGCCCTGAAAATGCCATACTGCAGATCACACAAACACACTGGAAAACTCTGGAAGATGCTTCTTCTAATTTAAAATAGTGTTTCCATGATGAAAAAACTCTTATTGTGACACCAGCAGCAAGTTTCACACTCACCTTTCATTTCAGTTCTAACGATCCAGTTGTAGCGTTTTAATCCCATCTGAACATCTTTTTCACAAAGCCTTCCTTGAAAATACCACATTGCAGATGAGGGAAACACAGAGGGAAACTCACTTTCGTTGTCGGCTATGGCTACCCGGTACATCTGGACTAATAAAGCGACGTTAGTGAAAAAACAAAAAAAAACAGCACTGCTCATACTTGGCCAGGATTGGTTGGTTACGTTCAAAGGAAGAGCGACCTTAGTTGCCAAGGAAACAAAACAACACTGGCCGCTACACCTGGACTAAAAAAGCGAGGCTAGTGGAAAAAAAAAACACAGCACTACTCGTATTTCGCCATGATTGGTTGGTCACGTTCAAAGGAAGCGCGATGTTAGTTGCCCAGAGGAAAAAACTACTTCTCATGCATCTGTGCGCACGCATAGATCTGCAAATTAATAGAATGTGCCCTATAGATCTAATAACGTCATATCCTACATGGTGTAGGATAGGGCGATACACTGTACTTACGTTAATTAATGTAAAAATAATTACAGTAATTTACTGGACACGTTTTACAGTTTTTTGCTGTGTATAAATTACAGCAATGTATGTTAATTGTATATTTGTTTACAATATTATCATGTATTCCATTCATATTACATGAGTTCCCTGGCAACTAATGTTGCCAATAAATAGCTGTTACTTATTCATAATTCAGTATCTTACTGTAGAATGGGTTCACAGTTAATTTTTTTTCACATTTAGCAAATTAGGCACGCTGTGGCTGCTGATAATCCAAAATATATCAACACTACTTTAGATTATCTTGAGCTGTTAAATAAAAAAGTGATGAAAAAACATTTATTAGGACTCAATACAGTGTTTATTATATTATGCAATTATATTCAATACAGTGTGGTGTGTGATTGCACACCAGATGTGTATGAAATGTATTAAACTTAAGGTAACTTTCCTTTTTATTAGCCAATAAGCATGTGCATGGAAAGCATAAACCCAGGACAGACTGCACAAGACCATTGCAGCATAGTCATTCATGGTCAACTCAAATGTGTAGCAACGTCAAACATGTAACTTGTAAAAAGCTTATTTTGAAACCACTTTTATTAAAGAAATACCATGTGCCATTTTCCTTGCAACAGAGTCAAAGCCATTCATAGTCCGTTAATCTTTTGAGAATTGCAGAGACATGAGGGCTGACACTGTTGTTACTCTTCTCGTGCACCTTCCCACTTCCTGGACTGATCCACTTGGTCATCTTTGTGCCAGAGGTTGGGTTGATCCTGATGAAGCATCTAAAGTCACAAAATCAGAGAAAAAGACATTTAATGAAATACATTGTTTGAAGAGACAGCAGAACCCATCAAGTTTTGGAGAATAGCTTAACATTTTTCCAAATATGCAAAACTTCAAAACAAAAATTTGCATTAATTGCAGATGTTCCATCCATGCAAGCTAAAACAGAAAGAAGCTTTGCAATGCAATACAATGGAAATGCAGGGAATTGAATAAAAATTACACCATATGTTATTCATAATGAAAAATGTAACTAAATAATAATCCACTGGCATCCCCTTTGAAGCACTTACCTTTGGATGAATTCAAGTGTGCACGAGGCCTCCTCTTGGTACACCAGATTGAAGACGCAATAGCATGAGAAAAACACTGCCATTCCAGCCACAATTTTCTGGTGTGGACCCACAACCACTTGTCCCTCAATGCTACGCATCCAGCTCATTGGCATGAGAACATCACCTAAACATAAATAAACATTTGCTTTATTATTGTTCTTTTGGCATTTTTAGATATTCTTTCTGTTGCTTTTCCTGTTGCCCTTCCACATGAACATATCCATAGATTAAACTAATTCATATTAATCTCTAGTTTTGCAACAGACTAGAAAATACACTACATAAGACGATGGACTAGTATTTTGCTATCCACTTAGTACAGCAAGAATAGTAAACTTAACTTACATGAGTTCCCTGAGGTGCTATATTAGCACAGATGTTGTACTGAATCTCAACTATGTTAAATTTTAAAATCTCACACAAGAAAACATTTTCAGCAATATAAATGTAACAGACAAATTTTTACCTAAAAATTGTCTTCACAGATGTGTGGTGATGATCACTGTGCCTTCTGCAGTAACGCTCACCGCCCAGGGTTTTCCTCTGCACCTGTAGCAAGGGGACAGTTCAACAGCAAAATATGCATGCTTAATTAGACTGGTTACTGATGAGGTTGAACAATTTAACTGCTTAGCCAATGTTAATTGGCTAAGCAGTTAAATTTTTCTATAACATAATCTTACCCAATATCAGATATAACTATCTCTGCCCAGATGGATTCCTCCAAGGTTCCACTCCAGACTGATTCACTTGGTGGAGCTGTAAGAGATGACTGATTGCTTGATTGGACTTCCATGCAATAAGAATAGCTGATATTGGCACATTAATTATATATAACTTCAGTTTCAGATGTCAACAATTTAATTCTTAATCACAATTCAAGTTATGACATCTTTAGTTAAATTTGTACTCAATTCAATTTCTATCTTTTCTCTCTCGCTTTCACATGCAGATGACTGATGTTTGACAGCAAAACCTTACTTTTTAATAGACACAATTTTGGACTTAAGAGCAGGGATATATCAGATTCTTAGCAACAACCCTCTTCCAGTTCAAATTAAACCCAATAAAAACTCAGAGCCACAGTGGCTGCTGAGCTAATGAGTCAATGTTAAATATTACCCGAGCTCAAGCTCACACAGTGTTTAAAGCGTGTGTGCTACTGTAACTGCAGCATAAACTGCCATGTTGAGCTTGCAAAACAGAGGAAAACCGCCCTGACTTAGTACCTCTGCAATGTCATACTAACGTGTAACATAATGCCATAACGTGTAACTTGACAACTATAAACAATGGGCTGTCGCTCCAACAGTTTTCTAAACCTGGAGGGTTTTAGATAATGTGTTGGCAATCGCTCTGTCCTGAAGGTGACAGGGCTAATGCAGGCATCTAGCGTTAGCTTAACTTAACCAGTTTTTCGCTAGCTAACGTTTGCAAAAACAGTGCAGTCTGCGTCCCACAACCCGTATATTCCGTATAAAACGCGACTAAGATAAATAAAATAACGTGATAATACCGTCACTATCAAAAATAAAGAATCATTATACTTACCAAAATGCTGGTTTTGCAGCTTCCTCTTCACCGCTCTATTGCCTGCTTCTGTCTGTTGGCAACATGCATATTCTTTAAATTAAACGTGTAAAACCAGTCTGATATACAGACAAATTATATTGTATGAAGTTATCGTTTGAATAACATTTGAATTTTGTAGGCTAATAACGTGTTACTTACACTTTATTGACTTGATGGATCGGGTTCTTCGGGAAATTACAGAAATTTGTTACAGTGTATTAGATCGTGAAGGATTAAAAAATGTTGAGGATCTGCCAGAGGAGAGAGATCGTATTATCATCTATAATGCACATTCTATTAATTGCAGCTCTATGCGTGCGCACAGATGCATGAGAAGTTTTTTTTTTTTTTTAAATCTGGGCTTCGCGCATCCTTTGAACGTGACCAACCAATCATGGCGAAGTATGAGAAGTGCTGTTTTTTTTTTTTTCACTAACCTCGCTTTTTTAGTCCAGGTGTACCAGCTACTTTTGTTTTTTTCTCCGGGCAGCTAACGTCGCTCTTCCTTTGAACGTGACCAACCAATCATAGCGAAGTATGAGCACTGCTTTTCTTTTTTTTTTCACTAGCCTCCTTTTTTTGTCCAGATGTAGCGGTAGCCATAGCCGACAACGAAAGTGAGTTTTCCTCTGTGTTTCCTTTAACTGCAATGTGGTATTTTCAAGGAAGGCTTGGTGAAAATGATGTCCACATGGGTAGAAAACGCTAGAACGGGATCGTTAGAGCTGCAACGAAAGGTGAGTGTGAAATTTGCTGCTCAGGCCTGGACTGGTAATCTGGCATACCGGGCATTTTCCCGGTGGGCCGACAGTCCTCGGGCCGATGCTGTTTGTTTGTTTTTTTGTTTTGTTTTTGTTTTTGTTTTTTAGACTTAGAGACTGGGTTTAGAGGGTGTGGCAATATATCTTCAATATAGACAGTGGACTAAACCAATCAGGATATAGTAGTTTACGAGAGCGGCCCCACCCCTTTCTATGCACTGATCCCGGCCAGTTTAGTGTTGAGCGTGGAAACATGGAGAAGCGGAAGAAAGGAGGTGCGGAGAGGTTGCGGGCTAAAAGATTAAAAATAATCTCGCTATAGAAGCTGCAAAATGTACTAAAATAAAAGACATAATCTCTGGAGGGGCTGCTGTAGCCTCCAGGGAGAGGAGCAGCCAGAGGCTGTTGACAGGGAACCCGAGGGACAGAGTGACCAGGGAAGTGTAGCACAGGCGCAGCGGGTAAGCAGGTAGTAATGTTAAGATAATACCGGGACTTTTAGGTGATGGACAGGCATGAAACTCGCTCACCTTTCGGCGAAATTCGCCGTTCTGAAGCCAAATCAGGTGACCTACGTGAAACGTGTAGAATTACATGAGAATGGAGAGCAATGAATAATGTTCTTATTTCCTGTCGCAGCAGTTGCCTTAAATTGTGTTTTGTTTTCGTTCCGTGTGTGTGTGTGTTTTTTTTTTACAATATCAATGCAGTTAGTATAAGATTTTTCAGATTCTTATCAAAAAATAAAAATGTAACCTAAAGATACTACATGTTTTGATGGTTTAGATAGTTGCACAGTTTTTCCAGGTAGTTCCAAATGTATTTTTAATTTGTTTCTTTTAGGTTTTCTATTTATCACTTAATAAATTGTAATAATCTGTCCCTCTCTTCCTGTCTAGTCAAGCCAGGCTTTTGAGGTAGCAGTTGAGGAGAGAGAAGAGAGAGTGTTATAATATTTCTGAAATCTATTCCAAATATCTGAAGCTGTCATTTACTGGGGGCTCTCCTCTCTCCACTTCCAGGTGGACTGTCAGCCAACATGCACCTGACCTTGTGCGCAAGAAGCATTTTAAATAAACCATTGAATGTGTAGTTACTGCGAGTTTGCTGGTGGTTTTTGTGAGCTGGGATTTTTCCTTTAAATGTTGCGACATGGTTTCCTCTGGACCAAGACGTAACAATAGTAAAATACATTGCTTCGGGGAACGCATACATAAATTAGTCTGTTGTGCACCGCTAATTATGAGGGGCCGGTCTAACCAGGGCCGTTTTTTGTCCCAGTCCAGTCCTGTTGCTGCTGCTGTCAAAATTAGAGTTTTTCAGCATGGAAACAGTATTTTCAATTAGAGGAAGCATTTTGCAGAATTTTCCCGTATGTTTGTGTGATCCCCAGTATGTGAAATTTTCAGGGCAGACGCTGGGAAAAAGAAGATCTGGAACGGTAAAATTCTAACGCTAGAGCTGAAATGAAAGGTGTGTATAAAATATGTTGCTGGAGTCAAAATAAGACTTTTTCCAGCATGGAAACAGTGTTGTCAACTAGAAGAAGTATTTTGCAGAGTTTTCCAGTATGTTTCTGTCATTTGCACTGTGTGGCATTTTCAGGGCACACGCTGGGAAAAGACCATCTGAAACTGGCTGGAACGCTAAAATTCCAACGCTAGAGCTGAAAGGAACGGTGTGTCTAAAATATGTTGCTGGCGTCAAAATAAGACTTTTTCCAGCATGGAAATACTATTTTACATTAGAAGAAGCATTTTGCAGAGTTTTCCCGTGTGTTTCTTTCATCTGCAGTACCTGGCACTTTCAGGGCAAACGTTGTGAAAAACAGTCTGATATGGCCAGGAACGTTCAAATTTTACCGTTTGAGCTGAAATGACAGCTTTGCATCAAATATGTTGCTGGCGTCAAAATAAGACTTTTTCCAGCATGGAAACACTATTTTACATTAGAAGAAGCATTTGGCAGAGTTTTCAAGTATGTTTCTGTGATTTGTACTGTGTGGCATTTTCAGGGCACACGCTGTGTCCCAGACACACGGAGAATGGCTGGAAACGCTTAAAACGGCAAGTTTCAGTCAGTTAGTGCTGAAATGAACGGTGTGTCTAAAATATGTTGCTGGCGTCAAAAAAAGACTGTTTCCAGCATGGAAACACTATTTTACATTAGAAGAAGCATTTTGCAGAGTTTTCCCGTGTGTTTCTTTCATCTGCAGTACCTGGCACTTTCAGGGCAAACGTTGTGAAAAACAGTCTCATATGGCCAGGAACGGTGAAATTTTACCGTTTGAGCTGAAATGACAGCTTTGCATCAAATATGTTGCTGGCGTCAAAATAAGACTTTTTCCAGCATGGAAACACTATTTTACATTAGAAGAAGCATTTGGCAGAGTTTTCCCGTGTGTTTCTTTCATCTGCAGTACCTGGCACTTTCAGGGCAAACGTTGTGAAAAACAGTCTCATATGGCCAGGAACGGTGAAATTTTACCGTTTGAGCTGAAATGACAGCTTTGCATCAAATATGTTGCTGGCGTCAAAATAAGACTTTTTCCAGCATGGAAACACTATTTTTACATTAGAAGAAGCATTTGGCAGAGTTTTCAAGTATGTTTCTGTGATTTGTACTGTGTGGCATTTTCAGGGCACACGCTGTTTCCCAGACACACGGAGAATGGCTGGAAACGCTTAAAACGGCAAGTTTCAGTCAGTTAGTGCTGAAATGAACGGTGTGTCCTAAAATATGTTGCTGGCGTCAAAATAAGACTGTTTCCAGCATGGAAACACTATTTTCCATTAGAAGAAGCATTTTGCTGAGTTTTCCCGTGTGTTTCTTTCATCTGCAGTACCTGGCACTTTCAGGGCAAACGTTGTGAAAAACAGTCTCATATGGCCAGGAACGGTGAAATTTGACCGTTTGAGCTGAAATGACAGCTTTGCATCAAATATGTTGCTGGCGTCAAAATAAGACTTTTTCCAGCATGGAAACACTATTTTACATTAGAAGAAGCATTTGGCAGAGTTTTCAAGTATGTTTCTGTGATTTGTACTGTGTGGCATTTTCAGGGCACACGCTGTGTCCCAGACACACGGAGAATGGCTGGAAACGCTTAAAACGGCAAGTTTCAGTCAGTTAGTGCTGAAATGAACGGTGTGTCTAAAATATGTTGCTGGCGTCAAAATAAGACTGTTTCCAGCATGGAAACACTATTTTCCATTAGAAGAAGCATTTTGCTGAGTTTTCCCGTGTGTTTCTTTCATCTGCAGTACCTGGCACTTTCAGGGCAAACGTTGTGAAAAACAGTCTCATATGGCCAGGAACGGTGAAATTTTACCGTTTGAGCTGAAATGACAGCTTTGCATCAAATATGTTGCTGGCGTCAAAATAAGACTTTTTCCAGCATGGAAACACTATTTTACATTAGAAGAAGCATTTTGCTGAGTTTTCCCGTGTGTTTCTTTCATCTGCAGTACCTGGCACTTTCAGGGCAAACGTTGTGAAAAACAGTCTCATATGGCCAGGAACGGTGAAATTTGACCGTTTGAGCTGAAATGACAGCTTTGCATCAAATATGTTGCTGGCGTCAAAATAAGACTTTTTCCAGCATGGAAACACTATTTTACATTAGAAGAAGCATTTGGCAGAGTTTTCAAGTATGTTTCTGTGATTTGTACTGTGTGGCATTTTCAGGGCACACGCTGTGTCCCAGACACACGGAGAATGGCTGGAAACGCTTAAAACGGCAAGTTTCAGTCAGTTAGTGCTGAAATGAACGGTGTGTCTAAAATATGTTGCTGGCGTCAAAATAAGACTGTTTCCAGCATGGAAACACTATTTTACATTAGAAGAAGCATTTTGCAGAGTTTTCCCGTGTGTTTCTTTCATCTGCAGTACCTGGCACTTTCAGGGCAAACGTTGTGAAAAACAGTCTCATATGGCCAGGAACGGTGAAATTTGACCGTTTGAGCTGAAATGACAGCTTTGCATCAAATATGTTGCTGGCGTCAAAATAAGACTTTTTCCAGCATGGAAACACTATTTTACATTAGAAGAAGCATTTGGCAGAGTTTTCAAGTATGTTTCTGTGATTTGTACTGTGTGGCATTTTCAGGGCACACGCTGTGTCCCAGACACACGGAGAATGGCTGGAAACGCTTAAAACGGCAAGTTTCAGTCAGTTAGTGCTGAAATGAACGGTGTGTCTAAAATATGTTGCTGGCGTCAAAATAAGACTGTTTCCAGCATGGAAACACTATTTTACATTAGAAGAAGCATTTTGCAGAGTTTTCCCGTGTGTTTCTTTCATCTGCAGTACCTGGCACTTTCAGGGCAAACGTTGTGAAAAACAGTCTCATATGGCCAGGAACGGTGAAATTTGACCGTTTGAGCTGAAATGACAGCTTTGCATCAAATATGTTGCTGGCGTCAAAATAAGACTTTTTCCAGCATGGAAACACTATTTTACATTAGAAGAAGCATTTGGCAGAGTTTTCAAGTATGTTTCTGTGATTTGTACTGTGTGGCATTTTCAGGGCACACGCTGTGTCCCAGACACACGGAGAATGGCTGGAAACGCTTAAAACGGCAAGTTTCAGTCAGTTAGTGCTGAAATGAACGGTGTGTCTAAAATATGTTGCTGGCGTCAAAATAAGACTGTTTCCAGCATGGAAACACTATTTTACATTAGAAGAAGCATTTGGCAGAGTTTTCCCGTGTGTTTCTTTCATCTGCAGTACCTGGCACTTTCAGGGCAAACGTTGTGAAAAACAGTCTCATATGGCCAGGAACGGTGAAATTTTACCGTTTGAGCTGAAATGACAGCTTTGCATCAAATATGTTGCTGGCGTCAAAATAAGACTTTTTCCAGCATGGAAACACTATTTTACATTAGAAGAAGCATTTGGCAGAGTTTTCCCGTGTGTTTCTTTCATCTGCAGTACCTGGCACTTTCAGGGCAAACGTTGTGAAAAACAGTCTCATATGGCCAGGAACGGTGAAATTTTACCGTTTGAGCTGAAATGACAGCTTTGCATCAAATATGTTGCTGGCGTCAAAATAAGACTTTTTCCAGCATGGAAACACTATTTTACATTAGAAGAAGCATTTTGCAGAGTTTTCCCGTGTGTTTCTTTCATCTGCAGTACCTGGCACTTTCAGGGCAAACGTTGTGAAAAAACAGTCTCATATGGCCAGGAACGGTGAAATTTGACCGTTTGAGCTGAAATGACAGCTTTGCATCAAATATGTTGCTGGCGTCAAAATAAGACTTTTTCCAGCATGGAAACACTATTTTACATTAGAAGAAGCATTTGGCAGAGTTTTCCCGTGTGTTTCTTTCATCTGCAGTACCTGGCACTTTCAGGGCAAACGTTGTGAAAAACAGTCTCATATGGCCAGGAACGGTGAAATTTGACCGTTTGAGCTGAAATGACAGCTTTGCATCAAATATGTTGCTGGCGTCAAAATAAGACTGTTTCCAGCATGGAAACACTATTTTACATTAGAAGAAGCATTTGGCAGAGTTTTCCCGTGTGTTTCTTTCATCTGCAGTACCTGGCACTTTCAGGGCAAACGTTGTGAAAAACAGTCTCATATGGCCAGGAACGGTGAAATTTTACCGTTTGAGCTGAAATGACAGCTTTGCATCAAATATGTTGCTGGCGTCAAAATAAGACTTTTTCCAGCATGGAAACACTATTTTACATTAGAAGAAGCATTTGGCAGAGTTTTCAAGTATGTTTCTGTGATTTGTACTGTGTGGCATTTTCAGGGCACACGCTGTGTCCCAGACACACGGAGAATGGCTGGAAACGCTTAAAACGGCAAGTTTCAGTCAGTTAGTGCTGAAATGAACGGTGTGTCTAAAATATGTTGCTGGCGTCAAAATAAGACTGTTTCCAGCATGGAAACACTATTTTCCATTAGAAGAAGCATTTTGCTGAGTTTTCCCGTGTGTTTCTTTCATCTGCAGTACCTGGCACTTTCAGGGCAAACGTTGTGAAAAACAGTCTCATATGGCCAGGAACGGTGAAATTTGACCGTTTGAGCTGAAATGACAGCTTTGCATCAAATATGTTGCTGGCGTCAAAATAAGACTTTTTCCAGCATGGAAACACTATTTTCCATTAGAAGAAGCATTTTGCTGAGTTTTCCCGTGTGTTTCTTTCATCTGCAGTACCTGGCACTTTCAGGGCAAACGTTGTGAAAAACAGTCTCATATGGCCAGGAACGGTGAAATTTGACCGTTTGAGCTGAAATGACAGCTTTGCATCAAATATGTTGCTGGCGTCAAAATAAGACTTTTTCCAGCATGGAAACACTATTTTACATTAGAAGAAGCATTTGGCAGAGTTTTCCCGTGTGTTTCTTTCATCTGCAGTACCTGGCACTTTCAGGGCAAACGTTGTGAAAAACAGTCTCATATGGCCAGGAACGGTGAAATTTGACCGTTTGAGCTGAAATGACAGCTTTGCATCAAATATGTTGCTGGCGTCAAAATAAGACTTTTTCCAGCATGGAAACACTATTTTCCATTAGAAGAAGCATTTTGCTGAGTTTTCCCGTGTGTTTCTTTCATCTGCAGTACCTGGCACTTTCAGGGCAAACGTTGTGAAAAACAGTCTCATATGGCCAGGAACGGTGAAATTTGACCGTTTGAGCTGAAATGACAGCTTTGCATCAAATATGTTGCTGGCGTCAAAATAAGACTTTTTCCAGCATGGAAACACTATTTTACATTAGAAGAAGCATTTGGCAGAGTTTTCCCGTGTGTTTCTTTCATCTGCAGTACCTGGCACTTTCAGGGCAAACGTTGTGAAAAACAGTCTCATATGGCCAGGAACGGTGAAATTTTACCGTTTGAGCTGAAATGACAGCTTTGCATCAAATATGTTGCTGGCGTCAAAATAAGACTTTTTCCAGCATGGAAACACTATTTTACATTAGAAGAAGCATTTTGCTGAGTTTTCCCGTGTGTTTCTTTCATCTGCAGTACCTGGCACTTTCAGGGCAAACGTTGTGAAAAACAGTCTCATATGGCCAGGAACGGTGAAATTTGACCGTTTGAGCTGAAATGACAGCTTTGCATCAAATATGTTGCTGGCGTCAAAATAAGACTGTTTCCAGCATGGAAACACTATTTTACATTAGAAGAAGCATTTGGCAGAGTTTTCCCGTGTGTTTCTTTCATCTGCAGTACCTGGCACTTTCAGGGCAAACGTTGTGAAAAACAGTCTCATATGGCCAGGAACGGTGAAATTTGACCGTTTGAGCTGAAATGACAGCTTTGCATCAAATATGTTGCTGGCGTCAAAATAAGACTTTTTCCAGCATGGAAACACTATTTTACATTAGAAGAAGCATTTGGCAGAGTTTTCAAGTATGTTTCTGTGATTTGTACTGTGTGGCATTTTCAGGGCACACGCTGTGTCCCAGACACACGGAGAATGGCTGGAAACGCTTAAAACGGCAAGTTTCAGTCAGTTAGTGCTGAAATGAACGGTGTGTCTAAAATATGTTGCTGGCGTCAAAATAAGACTGTTTCCAGCATGGAAACACTATTTTCCATTAGAAGAAGCATTTTGCTGAGTTTTCCCGTGTGTTTCTTTCATCTGCAGTACCTGGCACTTTCAGGGCAAACGTTGTGAAAAACAGTCTCATATGGCCAGGAACGGTGAAATTTGACCGTTTGAGCTGAAATGACAGCTTTGCATCAAATATGTTGCTGGCGTCAAAATAAGACTTTTTCCAGCATGGAAACACTATTTTACATTAGAAGAAGCATTTGGCAGAGTTTTCAAGTATGTTTCTGTGATTTGTACTGTGTGGCATTTTCAGGGCACACGCTGTGTCCCAGACACACGGAGAATGGCTGGAAACGCTTAAAACGGCAAGTTTCAGTCAGTTAGTGCTGAAATGAACGGTGTGTCTAAAATATGTTGCTGGCGTCAAAATAAGACTGTTTCCAGCATGGAAACACTATTTTACATTAGAAGAAGCATTTTGCAGAGTTTTCCCGTGTGTTTCTTTCATCTGCAGTACCTGGCACTTTCAGGGCAAACGTTGTGAAAAACAGTCTCATATGGCCAGGAACGGTGAAATTTGACCGTTTGAGCTGAAATGACAGCTTTGCATCAAATATGTTGCTGGCGTCAAAATAAGACTTTTTCCAGCATGGAAACACTATTTTACATTAGAAGAAGCATTTTGCTGAGTTTTCCCGTGTGTTTCTTTCATCTGCAGTACCTGGCACTTTCAGGGCAAACGTTGTGAAAAACAGTCTCATATGGCCAGGAACGGTGAAATTTGACCGTTTGAGCTGAAATGACAGCTTTGCATCAAATATGTTGCTGGCGTCAAAATAAGACTTTTTCCAGCATGGAAACACTATTTTACATTAGAAGAAGCATTTGGCAGAGTTTTCAAGTATGTTTCTGTGATTTGTACTGTGTGGCATTTTCAGGGCACACGCTGTGTCCCAGACACACGGAGAATGGCTGGAAACGCTTAAAACGGCAAGTTTCAGTCAGTTAGTGCTGAAATGAACGGTGTGTCTAAAATATGTTGCTGGCGTCAAAATAAGACTTTTTCCAGCATGGAAACACTATTTTACATTAGAAGAAGCATTTTGCTGAGTTTTCCCGTGTGTTTCTTTCATCTGCAGTACCTGGCACTTTCAGGGCAAACGTTGTGAAAAACAGTCTCATATGGCCAGGAACGGTGAAATTTTACCGTTTGAGCTGAAATGACAGCTTTGCATCAAATATGTTGCTGGCGTCAAAATAAGACTTTTTCCAGCATGGAAACACTATTTTACATTAGAAGAAGCATTTGGCAGAGTTTTCAAGTATGTTTCTGTGATTTGTACTGTGTGGCATTTTCAGGGCACACGCTGTGTCCCAGACACACGGAGAATGGCTGGAAACGCTTAAAACGGCAAGTTTCAGTCAGTTAGTGCTGAAATGAACGGTGTGTCTAAAATATGTTGCTGGCGTCAAAATAAGACTGTTTCCAGCATGGAAACACTATTTTACATTAGAAGAAGCATTTTGCAGAGTTTTCCCGTGTGTTTCTTTCATCTGCAGTACCTGGCACTTTCAGGGCAAACGTTGTGAAAAACAGTCTCATATGGCCAGGAACGGTGAAATTTTACCGTTTGAGCTGAAATGACAGCTTTGCATCAAATATGTTGCTGGCGTCAAAATAAGACTTTTTCCAGCATGGAAACACTATTTTACATTAGAAGAAGCATTTGGCAGAGTTTTCAAGTATGTTTCTGTGATTTGTACTGTGTGGCATTTTCAGGGCACACGCTGTTTCCCAGACACACGGAGAATGGCTGGAAACGCTTAAAACGGCAAGTTTCAGTCAGTTAGTGCTGAAATGAACGGTGTGTCTAAAATATGTTGCTGGCGTCAAAATAAGACTGTTTCCAGCATGGAAACACTATTTTCCATTAGAAGAAGCATTTTGCTGAGTTTTCCCGTGTGTTTCTTTCATCTGCAGTACCTGGCACTTTCAGGGCAAACGTTGTGAAAAACAGTCTCATATGGCCAGGAACGGTGAAAATTTGACCGTTTGAGCTGAAATGACAGCTTTGCATCAAATATGTTGCTGGCGTCAAAATAAGACTTTTTCCAGCATGGAAACACTATTTTACATTAGAAGAAGCATTTGGCAGAGTTTTCAAGTATGTTTCTGTGATTTGTACTGTGTGGCATTTTCAGGGCACACGCTGTGTCCCAGACACACGGAGAATGGCTGGAAACGCTTAAACGGCAAGTTTCAGTCAGTTAGTGCTGAAATGAACGGTGTGTCTAAAATATGTTGCTGGCGTCAAAATAAGACTGTTTCCAGCATGGAAACACTATTTTCCATTAGAAGAAGCATTTTGCTGAGTTTTCCCGTGTGTTTCTTTCATCTGCAGTACCTGGCACTTTCAGGGCAAACGTTGTGAAAAACAGTCTCATATGGCCAGGAACGGTGAAATTTTACCGTTTGAGCTGAAATGACAGCTTTGCATCAAATATGTTGCTGGCGTCAAAATAAGACTTTTTCCAGCATGGAAACACTATTTTACATTAGAAGAAGCATTTTGCTGAGTTTTCCCGTGTGTTTCTTTCATCTGCAGTACCTGGCACTTTCAGGGCAAACGTTGTGAAAAACAGTCTCATATGGCCAGGAACGGTGAAATTTGACCGTTTGAGCTGAAATGACAGCTTTGCATCAAATATGTTGCTGGCGTCAAAATAAGACTTTTTCCAGCATGGAAACACTATTTTACATTAGAAGAAGCATTTGGCAGAGTTTTCAAGTATGTTTCTGTGATTTGTACTGTGTGGCATTTTCAGGGCACACGCTGTGTCCCAGACACACGGAGAATGGCTGGAAACGCTTAAAACGGCAAGTTTCAGTCAGTTAGTGCTGAAATGAACGGTGTGTCTAAAATATGTTGCTGGCGTCAAAATAAGACTGTTTCCAGCATGGAAACACTATTTTACATTAGAAGAAGCATTTTGCAGAGTTTTCCCGTGTGTTTCTTTCATCTGCAGTACCTGGCACTTTCAGGGCAAACGTTGTGAAAAACAGTCTCATATGGCCAGGAACGGTGAAATTTGACCGTTTGAGCTGAAATGACAGCTTTGCATCAAATATGTTGCTGGCGTCAAAATAAGACTTTTTCCAGCATGGAAACACTATTTTACATTAGAAGAAGCATTTGGCAGAGTTTTCAAGTATGTTTCTGTGATTTGTACTGTGTGGCATTTTCAGGGCACACGCTGTGTCCCAGACACACGGAGAATGGCTGGAAACGCTTAAAACGGCAAGTTTCAGTCAGTTAGTGCTGAAATGAACGGTGTGTCTAAAATATGTTGCTGGCGTCAAAATAAGACTGTTTCCAGCATGGAAACACTATTTTACATTAGAAGAAGCATTTGGCAGAGTTTTCCCGTGTGTTTCTTTCATCTGCAGTACCTGGCACTTTCAGGGCAAACGTTGTGAAAAACAGTCTCATATGGCCAGGAACGGTGAAATTTTACCGTTTGAGCTGAAATGACAGCTTTGCATCAAATATGTTGCTGGCGTCAAAATAAGACTTTTTCCAGCATGGAAACACTATTTTACATTAGAAGAAGCATTTGGCAGAGTTTTCCCGTGTGTTTCTTTCATCTGCAGTACCTGGCACTTTCAGGGCAAACGTTGTGAAAAACAGTCTCATATGGCCAGGAACGGTGAAATTTTACCGTTTGAGCTGAAATGACAGCTTTGCATCAAATATGTTGCTGGCGTCAAAATAAGACTTTTTCCAGCATGGAAACACTATTTTACATTAGAAGAAGCATTTGGCAGAGTTTTCAAGTATGTTTCTGTGATTTGTACTGTGTGGCATTTTCAGGGCACACGCTGTGTCCCAGACACACGGAGAATGGCTGGAAACGCTTAAAACGGCAAGTTTCAGTCAGTTAGTGCTGAAATGAACGGTGTGTCTAAAATATGTTGCTGGCGTCAAAATAAGACTGTTTCCAGCATGGAAACACTATTTTACATTAGAAGAAGCATTTTGCTGAGTTTTCCCGTGTGTTTCTTTCATCTGCAGTACCTGGCACTTTCAGGGCAAACGTTGTGAAAAAACAGTCTCATATGGCCAGGAACGGTGAAATTTTACCGTTTGAGCTGAAATGACAGCTTTGCATCAAATATGTTGCTGGCGTCAAAATAAGACTTTTTCCAGCATGGAAACACTATTTTACATTAGAAGAAGCATTTGGCAGAGTTTTCAAGTATGTTTCTGTGATTTGTACTGTGTGGCATTTTCAGGGCACACGCTGTGTCCCAGACACACGGAGAATGGCTGGAAACGCTTAAAACGGCAAGTTTCAGTCAGTTAGTGCTGAAATGAACGGTGTGTCTAAAATATGTTGCTGGCGTCAAAATAAGACTGTTTCCAGCATGGAAACACTATTTTCCATTAGAAGAAGCATTTTGCTGAGTTTTCCCGTGTGTTTCTTTCATCTGCAGTACCTGGCACTTTCAGGGCAAACGTTGTGAAAAACAGTCTCATATGGCCAGGAACGGTGAAATTTGACCGTTTGAGCTGAAATGACAGCTTTGCATCAAATATGTTGCTGGCGTCAAAATAAGACTTTTTCCAGCATGGAAACACTATTTTCCATTAGAAGAAGCATTTTGCTGAGTTTTCCCGTGTGTTTCTTTCATCTGCAGTACCTGGCACTTTCAGGGCAAACGTTGTGAAAAACAGTCTCATATGGCCAGGAACGGTGAAATTTGACCGTTTGAGCTGAAATGACAGCTTTGCATCAAATATGTTGCTGGCGTCAAAATAAGACTTTTTCCAGCATGGAAACACTATTTTACATTAGAAGAAGCATTTGGCAGAGTTTTCCCGTGTGTTTCTTTCATCTGCAGTACCTGGCACTTTCAGGGCAAACGTTGTGAAAAACAGTCTCATATGGCCAGGAACGGTGAAATTTGACCGTTTGAGCTGAAATGACAGCTTTGCATCAAATATGTTGCTGGCGTCAAAATAAGACTGTTTCCAGCATGGAAACACTATTTTACATTAGAAGAAGCATTTGGCAGAGTTTTCCCGTGTGTTTCTTTCATCTGCAGTACCTGGCACTTTCAGGGCAAACGTTGTGAAAAACAGTCTCATATGGCCAGGAACGGTGAAATTTTACCGTTTGAGCTGAAATGACAGCTTTGCATCAAATATGTTGCTGGCGTCAAAATAAGACTTTTTCCAGCATGGAAACACTATTTTACATTAGAAGAAGCATTTGGCAGAGTTTTCAAGTATGTTTCTGTGATTTGTACTGTGTGGCATTTTCAGGGCACACGCTGTGTCCCAGACACACGGAGAATGGCTGGAAACGCTTAAAACGGCAAGTTTCAGTCAGTTAGTGCTGAAATGAACGGTGTGTCTAAAATATGTTGCTGGCGTCAAAATAAGACTGTTTCCAGCATGGAAACACTATTTTCCATTAGAAGAAGCATTTTGCTGAGTTTTCCCGTGTGTTTCTTTCATCTGCAGTACCTGGCACTTTCAGGGCAAACGTTGTGAAAAACAGTCTCATATGGCCAGGAACGGTGAAATTTGACCGTTTGAGCTGAAATGACAGCTTTGCATCAAATATGTTGCTGGCGTCAAAATAAGACTTTTTCCAGCATGGAAACACTATTTTCCATTAGAAGAAGCATTTTGCTGAGTTTTCCCGTGTGTTTCTTTCATCTGCAGTACCTGGCACTTTCAGGGCAAACGTTGTGAAAAACAGTCTCATATGGCCAGGAACGGTGAAATTTGACCGTTTGAGCTGAAATGACAGCTTTGCATCAAATATGTTGCTGGCGTCAAAATAAGACTTTTTCCAGCATGGAAACACTATTTTACATTAGAAGAAGCATTTGGCAGAGTTTTCCCGTGTGTTTCTTTCATCTGCAGTACCTGGCACTTTCAGGGCAAACGTTGTGAAAAACAGTCTCATATGGCCAGGAACGGTGAAATTTGACCGTTTGAGCTGAAATGACAGCTTTGCATCAAATATGTTGCTGGCGTCAAAATAAGACTTTTTCCAGCATGGAAACACTATTTTCCATTAGAAGAAGCATTTTGCTGAGTTTTCCCGTGTGTTTCTTTCATCTGCAGTACCTGGCACTTTCAGGGCAAACGTTGTGAAAAACAGTCTCATATGGCCAGGAACGGTGAAATTTGACCGTTTGAGCTGAAATGACAGCTTTGCATCAAATATGTTGCTGGCGTCAAAATAAGACTTTTTCCAGCATGGAAACACTATTTTACATTAGAAGAAGCATTTGGCAGAGTTTTCCCGTGTGTTTCTTTCATCTGCAGTACCTGGCACTTTCAGGGCAAACGTTGTGAAAAACAGTCTCATATGGCCAGGAACGGTGAAATTTTACCGTTTGAGCTGAAATGACAGCTTTGCATCAAATATGTTGCTGGCGTCAAAATAAGACTTTTTCCAGCATGGAAACACTATTTTACATTAGAAGAAGCATTTTGCTGAGTTTTCCCGTGTGTTTCTTTCATCTGCAGTACCTGGCACTTTCAGGGCAAACGTTGTGAAAAACAGTCTCATATGGCCAGGAACGGTGAAATTTGACCGTTTGAGCTGAAATGACAGCTTTGCATCAAATATGTTGCTGGCGTCAAAATAAGACTGTTTCCAGCATGGAAACACTATTTTACATTAGAAGAAGCATTTGGCAGAGTTTTCCCGTGTGTTTCTTTCATCTGCAGTACCTGGCACTTTCAGGGCAAACGTTGTGAAAAACAGTCTCATATGGCCAGGAACGGTGAAATTTGACCGTTTGAGCTGAAATGACAGCTTTGCATCAAATATGTTGCTGGCGTCAAAATAAGACTTTTTCCAGCATGGAAACACTATTTTACATTAGAAGAAGCATTTGGCAGAGTTTTCAAGTATGTTTCTGTGATTTGTACTGTGTGGCATTTTCAGGGCACACGCTGTGTCCCAGACACACGGAGAATGGCTGGAAACGCTTAAAACGGCAAGTTTCAGTCAGTTAGTGCTGAAATGAACGGTGTGTCTAAAATATGTTGCTGGCGTCAAAATAAGACTGTTTCCAGCATGGAAACACTATTTTCCATTAGAAGAAGCATTTTGCTGAGTTTTCCCGTGTGTTTCTTTCATCTGCAGTACCTGGCACTTTCAGGGCAAACGTTGTGAAAAACAGTCTCATATGGCCAGGAACGGTGAAATTTGACCGTTTGAGCTGAAATGACAGCTTTGCATCAAATATGTTGCTGGCGTCAAAATAAGACTTTTTCCAGCATGGAAACACTATTTTACATTAGAAGAAGCATTTGGCAGAGTTTTCAAGTATGTTTCTGTGATTTGTACTGTGTGGCATTTTCAGGGCACACGCTGTGTCCCAGACACACGGAGAATGGCTGGAACGCTTAAAACGGCAAGTTTCAGTCAGTTAGTGCTGAAATGAACGGTGTGTCTAAAATATGTTGCTGGCGTCAAAATAAGACTGTTTCCAGCATGGAAACACTATTTTACATTAGAAGAAGCATTTTGCAGAGTTTTCCCGTGTGTTTCTTTCATCTGCAGTACCTGGCACTTTCAGGGCAAACGTTGTGAAAAACAGTCTCATATGGCCAGGAACGGTGAAATTTGACCGTTTGAGCTGAAATGACAGCTTTGCATCAAATATGTTGCTGGCGTCAAAATAAGACTTTTTCCAGCATGGAAACACTATTTTACATTAGAAGAAGCATTTTGCTGAGTTTTCCCGTGTGTTTCTTTCATCTGCAGTACCTGGCACTTTCAGGGCAAACGTTGTGAAAAACAGTCTCATATGGCCAGGAACGGTGAAATTTGACCGTTTGAGCTGAAATGACAGCTTTGCATCAAATATGTTGCTGGCGTCAAAATAAGACTTTTTCCAGCATGGAAACACTATTTTACATTAGAAGAAGCATTTTGCTGAGTTTTCCCGTGTGTTTCTTTCATCTGCAGTACCTGGCACTTTCAGGGCAAACGTTGTGAAAAACAGTCTCATATGGCCAGGAACGGTGAAATTTTACCGTTTGAGCTGAAATGACAGCTTTGCATCAAATATGTTGCTGGCGTCAAAATAAGACTTTTTCCAGCATGGAAACACTATTTTACATTAGAAGAAGCATTTGGCAGAGTTTTCCCGTGTGTTTCTTTCATCTGCAGTACCTGGCACTTTCAGGGCAAACGTTGTGAAAAACAGTCTCATATGGCCAGGAACGGTGAAATTTGACCGTTTGAGCTGAAATGACAGCTTTGCATCAAATATGTTGCTGGCGTCAAAATAAGACTTTTTCCAGCATGGAAACACTATTTTACATTAGAAGAAGCATTTGGCAGAGTTTTCAAGTATGTTTCTGTGATTTGTACTGTGTGGCATTTTCAGGGCACACGCTGTGTCCCAGACACACGGAGAATGGCTGGAAACGCTTAAAACGGCAAGTTTCAGTCAGTTAGTGCTGAAATGAACGGTGTGTCTAAAATATGTTGCTGGCGTCAAAATAAGACTGTTTCCAGCATGGAAACACTATTTTCCATTAGAAGAAGCATTTTGCAGAGTTTTCCCGTGTGTTTCTTTCATCTGCAGTACCTGGCACTTTCAGGGCAAACGTTGTGAAAAACAGTCTCATATGGCCAGGAACGGTGAAATTTGACCGTTTGAGCTGAAATGACAGCTTTGCATCAAATATGTTGCTGGCGTCAAAATAAGACTTTTTCCAGCATGGAAACACTATTTTACATTAGAAGAAGCATTTGGCAGAGTTTTCAAGTATGTTTCTGTGATTTGTACTGTGTGGCATTTTCAGGGCACACGCTGTGTCCCAGACACACGGAGAATGGCTGGAAACGCTTAAAACGGCAAGTTTCAGTCAGTTAGTGCTGAAATGAACGGTGTGTCTAAAATAGGTTGCTGGCGTCAAAATAAGACTGTTTCCAGCATGGAAACACTATTTTACATTAGAAGAAGCATTTTGCAGAGTTTTCCCGTGTGTTTCTTTCATCTGCAGTACCTGGCACTTTCAGGGCAAACGTTGTGAAAAACAGTCTCATATGGCCAGGAACGGTGAAATTTGACCGTTTGAGCTGAAATGACAGCTTTGCATCAAATATGTTGCTGGCGTCAAAATAAGACTTTTTCCAGCATGGAAACACTATTTTACATTAGAAGAAGCATTTTGCTGAGTTTTCCCGTGTGTTTCTTTCATCTGCAGTACCTGGCACTTTCAGGGCAAACGTTGTGAAAAACAGTCTCATATGGCCAGGAACGGTGAAATTTGACCGTTTGAGCTGAAATGACAGCTTTGCATCAAATATGTTGCTGGCGTCAAAATAAGACTTTTTCCAGCATGGAAACACTATTTTACATTAGAAGAAGCATTTGGCAGAGTTTTCAAGTATGTTTCTGTGATTTGTACTGTGTGGCATTTTCAGGGCACACGCTGTGTCCCAGACACACGGAGAATGGCTGGAAACGCTTAAAACGGCAAGTTTCAGTCAGTTAGTGCTGAAATGAACGGTGTGTCTAAAATATGTTGCTGGCGTCAAAATAAGACTTTTTCCAGCATGGAAACACTATTTTACATTAGAAGAAGCATTTTGCTGAGTTTTCCCGTGTGTTTCTTTCATCTGCAGTACCTGGCACTTTCAGGCAAACGTTGTGAAAAACAGTCTCATATGGCCAGGAACGGTGAAATTTTACCGTTTGAGCTGAAATGACAGCTTTGCATCAAATATGTTGCTGGCGTCAAAATAAGACTTTTTCCAGCATGGAAACACTATTTTACATTAGAAGAAGCATTTGGCAGAGTTTTCAAGTATGTTTCTGTGATTTGTACTGTGTGGCATTTTCAGGGCACACGCTGTGTCCCAGACACACGGAGAATGGCTGGAAACGCTTAAAACGGCAAGTTTCAGTCAGTTAGTGCTGAAATGAACGGTGTGTCTAAAATATGTTGCTGGCGTCAAAATAAGACTGTTTCCAGCATGGAAACACTATTTTACATTAGAAGAAGCATTTTGCTGAGTTTTCCCGTGTGTTTCTTTCATCTGCAGTACCTGGCACTTTCAGGGCAAACGTTGTGAAAAACAGTCTCATATGGCCAGGAACGGTGAAATTTGACCGTTTGAGCTGAAATGACAGCTTTGCATCAAATATGTTGCTGGCGTCAAAATAAGACTTTTTCCAGCATGGAAACACTATTTTACATTAGAAGAAGCATTTTGCTGAGTTTTCCCGTGTGTTTCTTTCATCTGCAGTACCTGGCACTTTCAGGGCAAACGTTGTGAAAAACAGTCTCATATGGCCAGGAACGGTGAAATTTGACCGTTTGAGCTGAAATGACAGCTTTGCATCAAATATGTTGCTGGCGTCAAAATAAGACTTTTTCCAGCATGGAAACACTATTTTACATTAGAAGAAGCATTTTGCTGAGTTTTCCCGTGTGTTTCTTTCATCTGCAGTACCTGGCACTTTCAGGGCAAACGTTGTGAAAAACAGTCTCATATGGCCAGGAACGGTGAAATTTGACCGTTTGAGCTGAAATGACAGCTTTGCATCAAATATGTTGCTGGCGTCAAAATAAGACTTTTTCCAGCATGGAAACACTATTTTACATTAGAAGAAGCATTTGGCAGAGTTTTCAAGTATGTTTCTGTGATTTGTACTGTGTGGCATTTTCAGGGCACACGCTGTGTCCCAGACACACGGAGAATGGCTGGAAACGCTTAAAACGGCAAGTTTCAGTCAGTTAGTGCTGAAATGAACGGTGTGTCTAAAATATGTTGCTGGCGTCAAAATAAGACTTTTTCCAGCATGGAAACACTATTTTACATTAGAAGAAGCATTTTGCTGAGTTTTCCCGTGTGTTTCTTTCATCTGCAGTACCTGGCACTTTCAGGGCAAACGTTGTGAAAAACAGTCTCATATGGCCAGGAACGGTGAAATTTTACCGTTTGAGCTGAAATGACAGCTTTGCATCAAATATGTTGCTGGCGTCAAAATAAGACTTTTTCCAGCATGGAAACACTATTTTACATTAGAAGAAGCATTTGGCAGAGTTTTCAAGTATGTTTCTGTGATTTGTACTGTGTGGCATTTTCAGGGCACACGCTGTGTCCAGACACACGGAGAATGGCTGGAAACGCTTAAACGGCAAGTTTCAGTCAGTTAGTGCTGAAATGAACGGTGTGTCTAAAATATGTTGCTGGCGTCAAAATAAGACTGTTTCCAGCATGGAAACACTATTTTACATTAGAAGAAGCATTTTGCAGAGTTTTCCCGTGTGTTTCTTTCATCTGCAGTACCTGGCACTTTCAGGGCAAACGTTGTGAAAAACAGTCTCATATGGCCAGGAACGGTGAAATTTGACCGTTTGAGCTGAAATGACAGCTTTGCATCAAATATGTTGCTGGCGTCAAAATAAGACTTTTTCCAGCATGGAAACACTATTTTACATTAGAAGAAGCATTTTGCTGAGTTTTCCCGTGTGTTTCTTTCATCTGCAGTACCTGGCACTTTCAGGGCAAACGTTGTGAAAAACAGTCTCATATGGCCAGGAACGGTGAAATTTGACCGTTTGAGCTGAAATGACAGCTTTGCATCAAATATGTTGCTGGCGTCAAAATAAGACTTTTTCCAGCATGGAAACACTATTTTACATTAGAAGAAGCATTTGGCAGAGTTTTCCCGTGTGTTTCTTTCATCTGCAGTACCTGGCACTTTCAGGGCAAACGTTGTGAAAAACAGTCTCATATGGCCAGGAACGGTGAAATTTGACCGTTTGAGCTGAAATGACAGCTTTGCATCAAATATGTTGCTGGCGTCAAAATAAGACTTTTTCCAGCATGGAAACACTATTTTACATTAGAAGAAGCATTTGGCAGAGTTTTCAAGTATGTTTCTGTGATTTGTACTGTGTGGCATTTTCAGGGCACACGCTGTGTCCCAGACACACGGAGAATGGCTGGAAACGCTTAAAACGGCAAGTTTCAGTCAGTTAGTGCTGAAATGAACGGTGTGTCTAAAATATGTTGCTGGCGTCAAAATAAGACTGTTTCCAGCATGGAAACACTATTTTACATTAGAAGAAGCATTTGGCAGAGTTTTCCCGTGTGTTTCTTTCATCTGCAGTACCTGGCACTTTCAGGGCAAACGTTGTGAAAAACAGTCTCATATGGCCAGGAACGGTGAAATTTGACCGTTTGAGCTGAAATGACAGCTTTGCATCAAATATGTTGCTGGCGTCAAAATAAGACTTTTTCCAGCATGGAAACACTATTTTACATTAGAAGAAGCATTTGGCAGAGTTTTCAAGTATGTTTCTGTGATTTGTACTGTGTGGCATTTTCAGGGCACACGCTGTGTCCCAGACACACGGAGAATGGCTGGAAACGCTTAAAACGGCAAGTTTCAGTCAGTTAGTGCTGAAATGAACGGTGTGTCTAAAATATGTTGCTGGCGTCAAAATAAGACTGTTTCCAGCATGGAAACACTATTTTCCATTAGAAGAAGCATTTTGCAGAGTTTTCCCGTGTGTTTCTTTCATCTGCAGTACCTGGCACTTTCAGGGCAAACGTTGTGAAAAACAGTCTCATATGGCCAGGAACGGTGAAATTTTACCGTTTGAGCTGAAATGACAGCTTTGCATCAAATATGTTGCTGGCGTCAAAATAAGACTTTTTCCAGCATGGAAACACTATTTTACATTAGAAGAAGCATTTTGCTGAGTTTTCCCGTGTGTTTCTTTCATCTGCAGTACCTGGCACTTTCAGGGCAAACGTTGTGAAAAACAGTCTCATATGGCCAGGAACGGTGAAATTTGACCGTTTGAGCTGAAATGACAGCTTTGCATCAAATATGTTGCTGGCGTCAAAATAAGACTTTTTCCAGCATGGAAACACTATTTTCCATTAGAAGAAGCATTTGGCAGAGTTTTCCCGTGTGTTTCTTTCATCTGCAGTACCTGGCACTTTCAGGGCAAACGTTGTGAAAAACAGTCTCATATGGCCAGGAACGGTGAAATTTGACCGTTTGAGCTGAAATGACAGCTTTGCATCAAATATGTTGCTGGCGTCAAAATAAGACTTTTTCCAGCATGGAAACACTATTTTACATTAGAAGAAGCATTTGGCAGAGTTTTCCCGTGTGTTTCTTTCATCTGCAGTACCTGGCACTTTCAGGGCAAACGTTGTGAAAAACAGTCTCATATGGCCAGGAACGGTGAAATTTGACCGTTTGAGCTGAAATGACAGCTTTGCATCAAATATGTTGCTGGCGTCAAAATAAGACTTTTTCCAGCATGGAAACACTATTTTACATTAGAAGAAGCATTTGGCAGAGTTTTCAAGTATGTTTCTGTGATTTGTACTGTGTGGCATTTTCAGGGCACACGCTGTGTCCCAGACACACGGAGAATGGCTGGAAACGCTTAAAACGGCAAGTTTCAGTCAGTTAGTGCTGAAATGAACGGTGTGTCTAAAATATGTTGCTGGCGTCAAAATAAGACTGTTTCCAGCATGGAAACACTATTTTCCATTAGAAGAAGCATTTTGCAGAGTTTTCCCGTGTGTTTCTTTCATCTGCAGTACCTGGCACTTTCAGGGCAAACGTTGTGAAAAACAGTCTCATATGGCCAGGAACGGTGAAATTTTACCGTTTGAGCTGAAATGACAGCTTTGCATCAAATATGTTGCTGGCGTCAAAATAAGACTTTTTCCAGCATGGAAACACTATTTTACATTAGAAGAAGCATTTTGCTGAGTTTTCCCGTGTGTTTCTTTCATCTGCAGTACCTGGCACTTTCAGGGCAAACGTTGTGAAAAACAGTCTCATATGGCCAGGAACGGTGAAATTTGACCGTTTGAGCTGAAATGACAGCTTTGCATCAAATATGTTGCTGGCGTCAAAATAAGACTTTTTCCAGCATGGAAACACTATTTTACATTAGAAGAAGCATTTGGCAGAGTTTTCCCGTGTGTTTCTTTCATCTGCAGTACCTGGCACTTTCAGGGCAAACGTTGTGAAAAACAGTCTCATATGGCCAGGAACGGTGAAATTTGACCGTTTGAGCTGAAATGACAGCTTTGCATCAAATATGTTGCTGGCGTCAAAATAAGACTTTTTCCAGCATGGAAACACTATTTTACATTAGAAGAAGCATTTTGCTGAGTTTTCCCGTGTGTTTCTTTCATCTGCAGTACCTGGCACTTTCAGGGCAAACGTTGTGAAAAACAGTCTCATATGGCCAGGAACGGTGAAATTTGACCGTTTGAGCTGAAATGACAGCTTTGCATCAAATATGTTGCTGGCGTCAAAATAAGACTTTTTCCAGCATGGAAACACTATTTTACATTAGAAGAAGCATTTGGCAGAGTTTTCCCGTGTGTTTCTTTCATCTGCAGTACCTGGCACTTTCAGGGCAAACGTTGTGAAAAACAGTCTCATATGGCCAGGAACGGTGAAATTTGACCGTTTGAGCTGAAATGACAGCTTTGCATCAAATATGTTGCTGGCGTCAAAATAAGACTTTTTCCAGCATGGAAACACTATTTTACATTAGAAGAAGCATTTGGCAGAGTTTTCAAGTATGTTTCTGTGATTTGTACTGTGTGGCATTTTCAGGGCACACGCTGTGTCCCAGACACACGGAGAATGGCTGGAAACGCTTAAAACGGCAAGTTTCAGTCAGTTAGTGCTGAAATGAACGGTGTGTCTAAAATATGTTGCTGGCGTCAAATAAGACTGTTTCCAGCATGGAAACACTATTTTCCATTAGAAGAAGCATTTTGCAGAGTTTTCCCGTGTGTTTCTTTCATCTGCAGTACCTGGCACTTTCAGGGCAAACGTTGTGAAAAACAGTCTCATATGGCCAGGAACGGTGAAATTTGACCGTTTGAGCTGAAATGACAGCTTTGCATCAAATATGTTGCTGGCGTCAAAATAAGACTTTTTCCAGCATGGAAACACTATTTTACATTAGAAGAAGCATTTGGCAGAGTTTTCCCGTGTGTTTCTTTCATCTGCAGTACCTGGCACTTTCAGGGCAAACGTTGTGAAAAACAGTCTCATATGGCCAGGAACGGTGAAATTTGACCGTTTGAGCTGAAATGACAGCTTTGCATCAAATATGTTGCTGGCGTCAAAATAAGACTTTTTCCAGCATGGAAACACTATTTTACATTAGAAGAAGCATTTGGCAGAGTTTTCAAGTATGTTTCTGTGATTTGTACTGTGTGGCATTTTCAGGGCACACGCTGTGTCCCAGACACACGGAGAATGGCTGGAAACGCTTAAAACGGCAAGTTTCAGTCAGTTAGTGCTGAAATGAACGGTGTGTCTAAAATATGTTGCTGGCGTCAAAATAAGACTGTTTCCAGCATGGAAACACTATTTTCCATTAGAAGAAGCATTTTGCAGAGTTTTCCCGTGTGTTTCTTTCATCTGCAGTACCTGGCACTTTCAGGGCAAACGTTGTGAAAAACAGTCTCATATGGGCAGGAACGGTGAAATTTGACCGTTTGAGCTGAAATGACAGCTTTGCATCAAATATGTTGCTGGCGTCAAAATAAGACTTTTTCCAGCATGGAAACACTATTTTACATTAGAAGAAGCATTTGGCAGAGTTTTCAAGTATGTTTCTGTGATTTGTACTGTGTGGCATTTTCAGGGCACACGCTGTGTCCCAGACACACGGAGAATGGCTGGAAACGCTTAAAACGGCAAGTTTCAGTCAGTTAGTGCTGAAATGAACGGTGTGTCTAAAATATGTTGCTGGCGTCAAAATAAGACTGTTTCCAGCATGGAAACACTATTTTCCATTAGAAGAAGCATTTTGCAGAGTTTTCCCGTGTGTTTCTTTCATCTGCAGTACCTGGCACTTTCAGGGCAAACGTTGTGAAAAACAGTCTCATATGGGCAGGAACGGTGAAATTTGACCGTTTGAGCTGAAATGACAGCTTTGCATCAAATATGTTGCTGGCGTCAAAATAAGACTTTTTCCAGCATGGAAACACTATTTTACATTAGAAGAAGCATTTGGCAGAGTTTTCAAGTATGTTTCTTTCATCTGCAGTACCTGGCACTTTCAGGGCAAACGTTGTGAAAAACAGTCTCATATGGCCAGGAACGGTGAAATTTTACCGTTTGAGCTGAAATGACAGCTTTGCATCAAATATGTTGCTGGCGTCAAAATAAGACTTTTTCCAGCATGGAAACACTATTTTACATTAGAAGAAGCATTTGGCAGAGTTTTCCCGTGTGTTTCTTTCATCTGCAGTACCTGGCACTTTCAGGGCAAACGTTGTGAAAAACAGTCTCATATGGCCAGGAACGGTGAAATTTGACCGTTTGAGCTGAAATGACAGCTTTGCATCAAATATGTTGCTGGCGTCAAAATAAGACTTTTTCCAGCATGGAAACACTATTTTACATTAGAAGAAGCATTTGGCAGAGTTTTCAAGTATGTTTCTGTGATTTGTACTGTGTGGCATTTTCAGGGCACACGCTGTGTCCCAGACACACGGAGAATGGCTGGAAACGCTTAAAACGGCAAGTTTCAGTCAGTTAGTGCTGAAATGAACGGTGTGTCTAAAATATGTTGCTGGCGTCAAAATAAGACTGTTTCCAGCATGGAAACACTATTTTCCATTAGAAGAAGCATTTTGCAGAGTTTTCCCGTGTGTTTCTTTCATCTGCAGTACCTGGCACTTTCAGGGCAAACGTTGTGAAAAACAGTCTCATATGGGCAGGAACGGTGAAATTTGACCGTTTGAGCTGAAATGACAGCTTTGCATCAAATATGTTGCTGGCGTCAAAATAAGACTTTTTCCAGCATGGAAACACTATTTTACATTAGAAGAAGCATTTGGCAGAGTTTTCAAGTATGTTTCTGTGATTTGTACTGTGTGGCATTTTCAGGGCACACGCTGTGTCCCAGACACACGGAGAATGGCTGGAAACGCTTAAAACGGCAAGTTTCAGTCAGTTAGTGCTGAAATGAACGGTGTGTCTAAAATATGTTGCTGGCGTCAAAATAAGACTGTTTCCAGCATGGAAACACTATTTTCCATTAGAAGAAGCATTTTGCAGAGTTTTCCCGTGTGTTTCTTTCATCTGCAGTACCTGGCACTTTCAGGGCAAACGTTGTGAAAAACAGTCTCATATGGCCAGGAACGGTGAAATTTGACCGTTTGAGCTGAAATGACAGCTTTGCATCAAATATGTTGCTGGCGTCAAAATAAGACTTTTTCCAGCATGGAAACACTATTTTACATTAGAAGAAGCATTTGGCAGAGTTTTCAAGTATGTTTCTGTGATTTGTACTGTGTGGCATTTTCAGGGCACACGCTGTGTCCCAGACACACGGAGAATGGCTGGAAACGCTTAAAACGGCAAGTTTCAGTCAGTTAGTGCTGAAATGAACGGTGTGTCTAAAATATGTTGCTGGCGTCAAAATAAGACTTTTTCCAGCATGGAAACACTATTTTACATTAGAAGAAGCATTTGGCAGAGTTTTCCCGTGTGTTTCTTTCATCTGCAGTACCTGGCACTTTCAGGGCAAACGTTGTGAAAAACAGTCTCATATGGCCAGGAACGGTGAAATTTGACCGTTTGAGCTGAAATGACAGCTTTGCATCAAATATGTTGCTGGCGTCAAAATAAGACTTTTTCCAGCATGGAAACACTATTTTACATTAGAAGAAGCATTTGGCAGAGTTTTCAAGTATGTTTCTGTGATTTGTACTGTGTGGCATTTTCAGGGCACACGCTGTGTCCCAGACACACGGAGAATGGCTGGAAACGCTTAAAACGGCAAGTTTCAGTCAGTTAGTGCTGAAATGAACGGTGTGTCTAAAATATGTTGCTGGCGTCAAAATAAGACTGTTTCCAGCATGGAAACACTATTTTACATTAGAAGAAGCATTTTGCAGAGTTTTCCCGTGTGTTTCTTTCATCTGCAGTACCTGGCACTTTCAGGGCAAACGTTGTGAAAAACAGTCTCATATGGCCAGGAACGGTGAAATTTGACCGTTTGAGCTGAAATGACAGCTTTGCATCAAATATGTTGCTGGCGTCAAAATAAGACTTTTTCCAGCATGGAAACACTATTTTACATTAGAAGAAGCATTTGGCAGAGTTTTCAAGTATGTTTCTGTGATTTGTACTGTGTGGCATTTTCAGGGCACACGCTGTGTCCCAGACACACGGAGAATGGCTGGAAACGCTTAAAACGGCAAGTTTCAGTCAGTTAGTGCTGAAATGAACGGTGTGTCTAAAATATGTTGCTGGCGTCAAAATAAGACTGTTTCCAGCATGGAAACACTATTTTCCATTAGAAGAAGCATTTTGCAGAGTTTTCCCGTGTGTTTCTTTCATCTGCAGTACCTGGCACTTTCAGGGCAAACGTTGTGAAAAACAGTCTCATATGGCCAGGAACGGTGAAATTTGACCGTTTGAGCTGAAATGACAGCTTTGCATCAAATATGTTGCTGGCGTCAAAATAAGACTTTTTCCAGCATGGAAACACTATTTTACATTAGAAGAAGCATTGGCAGAGTTTTCAAGTATGTTTCTTTCATCTGCAGTACCTGGCACTTTCAGGGCAAACGTTGTGAAAAACAGTCTCATATGGCCAGGAACGGTGAAATTTTACCGTTTGAGCTGAAATGACAGCTTTGCATCAAATATGTTGCTGGCGTCAAAATAAGACTTTTTCCAGCATGGAAACACTATTTTACATTAGAAGAAGCATTTGGCAGAGTTTTCCCGTGTGTTTCTTTCATCTGCAGTACCTGGCACTTTCAGGGCAAACGTTGTGAAAAACAGTCTCATATGGCCAGGAACGGTGAAATTTGACCGTTTGAGCTGAAATGACAGCTTTGCATCAAATATGTTGCTGGCGTCAAAATAAGACTTTTTCCAGCATGGAAACACTATTTTACATTAGAAGAAGCATTTGGCAGAGTTTTCAAGTATGTTTCTGTGATTTGTACTGTGTGGCATTTTCAGGGCACACGCTGTGTCCCAGACACACGGAGAATGGCTGGAAACGCTTAAAACGGCAAGTTTCAGTCAGTTAGTGCTGAAATGAACGGTGTGTCTAAAATATGTTGCTGGCGTCAAAATAAGACTTTTTCCAGCATGGAAACACTATTTTCCATTAGAAGAAGCATTTTGCAGAGTTTTCCCGTGTGTTTCTTTCATCTGCAGTACCTGGCACTTTCAGGGCAAACGTTGTGAAAAACAGTCTCATATGGCCAGGAACGGTGAAATTTGACCGTTTGAGCTGAAATGACAGCTTTGCATCAAATATGTTGCTGGCGTCAAAATAAGACTTTTTCCAGCATGGAAACACTATTTTACATTAGAAGAAGCATTTGGCAGAGTTTTCCCGTGTGTTTCTTTCATCTGCAGTACCTGGCACTTTCAGGGCAAACGTTGTGAAAAACAGTCTCATATGGCCAGGAACGGTGAAATTTGACCGTTTGAGCTGAAATGACAGCTTTGCATCAAATATGTTGCTGGCGTCAAAATAAGACTTTTTCCAGCATGGAAACACTATTTTACATTAGAAGAAGCATTTGGCAGAGTTTTCAAGTATGTTTCTGTGATTTGTACTGTGTGGCATTTTCAGGGCACACGCTGTGTCCCAGACACACGGAGAATGGCTGGAAACGCTTAAAACGGCAAGTTTCAGTCAGTTAGTGCTGAAATGAACGGTGTGTCTAAAATATGTTGCTGGCGTCAAAATAAGACTGTTTCCAGCATGGAAACACTATTTTCCATTAGAAGAAGCATTTTGCAGAGTTTTCCCGTGTGTTTCTTTCATCTGCAGTACCTGGCACTTTCAGGGCAAACGTTGTGAAAAACAGTCTCATATGGGCAGGAACGGTGAAATTTGACCGTTTGAGCTGAAATGACAGCTTTGCATCAAATATGTTGCTGGCGTCAAAATAAGACTTTTTCCAGCATGGAAACACTATTTTACATTAGAAGAAGCATTTGGCAGAGTTTTCAAGTATGTTTCTGTGATTTGTACTGTGTGGCATTTTCAGGGCACACGCTGTGTCCCAGACACACGGAGAATGGCTGGAAACGCTTAAAACGGCAAGTTTCAGTCAGTTAGTGCTGAAATGAACGGTGTGTCTAAAATATGTTGCTGGCGTCAAAATAAGACTGTTTCCAGCATGGAAACACTATTTTCCATTAGAAGAAGCATTTTGCAGAGTTTTCCCGTGTGTTTCTTTCATCTGCAGTACCTGGCACTTTCAGGGCAAACGTTGTGAAAAACAGTCTCATATGGGCAGGAACGGTGAAATTTGACCGTTTGAGCTGAAATGACAGCTTTGCATCAAATATGTTGCTGGCGTCAAAATAAGACTTTTTCCAGCATGGAAACACTATTTTACATTAGAAGAAGCATTTGGCAGAGTTTTCAAGTATGTTTCTTTCATCTGCAGTACCTGGCACTTTCAGGGCAAACGTTGTGAAAAACAGTCTCATATGGCCAGGAACGGTGAAATTTTACCGTTTGAGCTGAAATGACAGCTTTGCATCAAATATGTTGCTGGCGTCAAAATAAGACTTTTTCCAGCATGGAAACACTATTTTACATTAGAAGAAGCATTTGGCAGAGTTTTCCCGTGTGTTTCTTTCATCTGCAGTACCTGGCACTTTCAGGGCAAACGTTGTGAAAAACAGTCTCATATGGCCAGGAACGGTGAAATTTGACCGTTTGAGCTGAAATGACAGCTTTGCATCAAATATGTTGCTGGCGTCAAAATAAGACTTTTTCCAGCATGGAAACACTATTTTACATTAGAAGAAGCATTTGGCAGAGTTTTCAAGTATGTTTCTGTGATTTGTACTGTGTGGCATTTTCAGGGCACACGCTGTGTCCCAGACACACGGAGAATGGCTGGAAACGCTTAAAACGGCAAGTTTCAGTCAGTTAGTGCTGAAATGAACGGTGTGTCTAAAATATGTTGCTGGCGTCAAAATAAGACTGTTTCCAGCATGGAAACACTATTTTCCATTAGAAGAAGCATTTTGCAGAGTTTTCCCGTGTGTTTCTTTCATCTGCAGTACCTGGCACTTTCAGGGCAAACGTTGTGAAAAACAGTCTCATATGGGCAGGAACGGTGAAATTTGACCGTTTGAGCTGAAATGACAGCTTTGCATCAAATATGTTGCTGGCGTCAAAATAAGACTTTTTCCAGCATGGAAACACTATTTTACATTAGAAGAAGCATTTGGCAGAGTTTTCAAGTATGTTTCTGTGATTTGTACTGTGTGGCATTTTCAGGGCACACGCTGTGTCCCAGACACACGGAGAATGGCTGGAAACGCTTAAAACGGCAAGTTTCAGTCAGTTAGTGCTGAAATGAACGGTGTGTCTAAAATATGTTGCTGGCGTCAAAATAAGACTGTTTCCAGCATGGAAACACTATTTTCCATTAGAAGAAGCATTTTGCAGAGTTTTCCCGTGTGTTTCTTTCATCTGCAGTACCTGGCACTTTCAGGGCAAACGTTGTGAAAAACAGTCTCATATGGCCAGGAACGGTGAAATTTGACCGTTTGAGCTGAAATGACAGCTTTGCATCAAATATGTTGCTGGCGTCAAAATAAGACTTTTTCCAGCATGGAAACACTATTTTACATTAGAAGAAGCATTTGGCAGAGTTTTCAAGTATGTTTCTGTGATTTGTACTGTGTGGCATTTTCAGGGCACACGCTGTGTCCCAGACACACGGAGAATGGCTGGAAACGCTTAAAACGGCAAGTTTCAGTCAGTTAGTGCTGAAATGAACGGTGTGTCTAAAATATGTTGCTGGCGTCAAAATAAGACTTTTTCCAGCATGGAAACACTATTTTACATTAGAAGAAGCATTTGGCAGAGTTTTCCCGTGTGTTTCTTTCATCTGCAGTACCTGGCACTTTCAGGGCAAACGTTGTGAAAAACAGTCTCATATGGCCAGGAACGGTGAAATTTGACCGTTTGAGCTGAAATGACAGCTTTGCATCAAATATGTTGCTGGCGTCAAAATAAGACTTTTTCCAGCATGGAAACACTATTTTACATTAGAAGAAGCATTTGGCAGAGTTTTCAAGTATGTTTCTGTGATTTGTACTGTGTGGCATTTTCAGGGCACACGCTGTGTCCCAGACACACGGAGAATGGCTGGAAACGCTTAAAACGGCAAGTTTCAGTCAGTTAGTGCTGAAATGAACGGTGTGTCTAAAATATGTTGCTGGCGTCAAAATAAGACTGTTTCCAGCATGGAAACACTATTTTACATTAGAAGAAGCATTTGCAGAGTTTTCCCGTGTGTTTCTTTCATCTGCAGTACCTGGCACTTTCAGGGCAAACGTTGTGAAAAACAGTCTCATATGGCCAGGAACGGTGAAATTTGACCGTTTGAGCTGAAATGACAGCTTTGCATCAAATATGTTGCTGGCGTCAAAATAAGACTTTTTCCAGCATGGAAACACTATTTTACATTAGAAGAAGCATTTTGCTGAGTTTTCCCGTGTGTTTCTTTCATCTGCAGTACCTGGCACTTTCAGGGCAAACGTTGTGAAAAACAGTCTCATATGGCCAGGAACGGTGAAATTTGACCGTTTGAGCTGAAATGACAGCTTTGCATCAAATATGTTGCTGGCGTCAAAATAAGACTTTTTCCAGCATGGAAACACTATTTTACATTAGAAGAAGCATTTTGCTGAGTTTTCCCGTGTGTTTCTTTCATCTGCAGTACCTGGCACTTTCAGGGCAAACGTTGTGAAAAACAGTCTCATATGGCCAGGAACGGTGAAATTTGACCGTTTGAGCTGAAATGACAGCTTTGCATCAAATATGTTGCTGGCGTCAAAATAAGACTTTTTCCAGCATGGAAACACTATTTTACATTAGAAGAAGCATTTGGCAGAGTTTTCAAGTATGTTTCTGTGATTTGTACTGTGTGGCATTTTCAGGGCACACGCTGTGTCCCAGACACACGGAGAATGGCTGGAAACGCTTAAAACGGCAAGTTTCAGTCAGTTAGTGCTGAAATGAACGGTGTGTCTAAAATATGTTGCTGGCGTCAAAATAAGACTGTTTCCAGCATGGAAACACTATTTTACATTAGAAGAAGCATTTTGCAGAGTTTTCCCGTGTGTTTCTTTCATCTGCAGTACCTGGCACTTTCAGGGCAAACGTTGTGAAAAACAGTCTCATATGGCCAGGAACGGTGAAATTTGACCGTTTGAGCTGAAATGACAGCTTTGCATCAAATATGTTGCTGGCGTCAAAATAAGACTTTTTCCAGCATGGAAACACTATTTTACATTAGAAGAAGCATTTTGCTGAGTTTTCCCGTGTGTTTCTTTCATCTGCAGTACCTGGCACTTTCAGGGCAAACGTTGTGAAAAACAGTCTCATATGGCCAGGAACGGTGAAATTTGACCGTTTGAGCTGAAATGACAGCTTTGCATCAAATATGTTGCTGGCGTCAAATAAGACTTTTTCCAGCATGGAAACACTATTTTACATTAGAAGAAGCATTTGGCAGAGTTTTCCCGTGTGTTTCTTTCATCTGCAGTACCTGGCACTTTCAGGGCAAACGTTGTGAAAAACAGTCTCATATGGCCAGGAACGGTGAAATTTGACCGTTTGAGCTGAAATGACAGCTTTGCATCAAATATGTTGCTGGCGTCAAAATAAGACTTTTTCCAGCATGGAAACACTATTTTACATTAGAAGAAGCATTTTGCTGAGTTTTCCCGTGTGTTTCTTTCATCTGCAGTACCTGGCACTTTCAGGGCAAACGTTGTGAAAAACAGTCTCATATGGCCAGGAACGGTGAAATTTGACCGTTTGAGCTGAAATGACAGCTTTGCATCAAATATGTTGCTGGCGTCAAAATAAGACTTTTTCCAGCATGGAAACACTATTTTACATTAGA
>NW_024469805.1:0-63723 GCF_017976425.1 Toxotes jaculatrix
ACGTTGTGAAAAACACTCAAATTGGCGATGAACAGTCAAATTTTACCGTTTGAGCTGAAATGACAGCTTTGCATCAGATGTGCTGCCGGCGTCAAAATAAGACTTTTTCCAGCATGGAAACACTATTTTACATTAGAAGAAGAGTTTTCCCGTGTGTTTCTGTCATCTGCAGTACCTGGCACTTTCAGGGGCAAACGTTGTGGAAAAAACACTCAAATTGGCATGAACGGTCAAATTTTACTGTTAGAGCTGAAATGAACGCTGTGTCTAAAATATGTTGCTGGCGTCAAAATAAAACTTTTTCCAGCATGGAAACACTATGTTACATTAGAAGAAGAGTTTTCCCGTGTGTTTCTGTCATCTGCAGTACCTGGCACTTTCAGGGCAAACGTTGTGAAAAACACTCTCAAATTGGCATGAACGGTCAAATTTTACTGTTAGAGCTGAAATGAACGGGTGTGTCTAAAATATGTTGCTGGCGTCAAAATAAGACTTTTTCCAGCATGGAAACACTATGTTACATTAGAAGAAGAGTTTTCCCGTGTGTTTCTGTCATCTGCAGTACCTGGCACTTTCAGGGCAAACGTTGTGAAAAACACTCTCAAATTGGCATGAACGGTCAAATTTTACCGTTTGAGCTGAAATGACAGCTTTGCATCAGATGTGCTGCCGCGTCAAAATAAGACTTTTTCCAGCATGGAAAACACTATTTTACATTAGAAGAAGAATTTTGCAGAGTTTTCCCCGTGTGTTTCTGTCATCTGCAGTACCTGGCACTTTCAGGGCAAACGTTGTGAAAAACACTATCATATGGGCTAGGAGCGCTAAAACTGTACTGTTAGAGCTGAAATGAACGGTGTGTCTAAAATATGTTGCTGGCGTCAAAATAAGACTTTTTCCAGCATGGAAACACTATTTTACATTAGAAGAAGCATTTTGCAGAGTTTTCCCGTGTGTTTCTGTCATCTGCAGTACCTGGCACTTTCAGGGCAAACGTTGTGAAAAAACACTCTCATATGGGCTGGAAGCGCTAAAACTGTACTGTTAGAGCTGAACTGAACGGTGGTGTCTAAAATATGTTGCTGGCGTCAAAATAAGACTTTTTCCAGCATGGAAACACTATTTTACATTAGAAGAAGCATTTTGCAGAGTTTTCCCGTGTGTTTCTGTCATCTGCAGGTACCTGGCACTTTCAGGGCAAACGTTGTGAAAAACACTCTCAAATTGGCGATGAACGGTCAAATTTTACTGTTAGAGCTGAAATGAACGGTGTGTCTAAAATATGTTGCTGGCGTCAAAATAAGACTTTTTCCAGCATGGAAACACTATGTTACATTAGAAGAAGAGTTTTCCCGTGTGTTTCTGTCATCTGCAGTACCTGGCACTTTCAGGGCAAACGTTGTGAAAAACACTCTCAAATTGGCATGAACGGTCAAATTTTACTGTTAGAGCTGAACTGAACGGGTGTGTCTAAAATATGTTGCTGGCGTCAAAATAAGACTTTTTCCAGCATGGAAACACTATTTTACATTAGAAGAAGAATTTTGCAGAGTTTTCCCGTGTGTTTCTGTCATCTGCAGTACCTGGCACTTTCAGGGCAACGTTGTGAAAAACACTCTCATATGGGCTGGAAGCGCTAAAACTGTACTGTTAGAGCTGAAATGAACGTGTGTGTCTAAAATATGTTGCTGGCGTCAAAATAAGACTTTTTTCCAGCATGGAAACACTATTTTACATTAGAAGAAGAGTTTTCCCGTGTGTTTCTGTCATCTGCAGTACCTGGCACTTTCAGGGCAAACGTTGTGAAAAACACTCAAATTGGCGATGAACGGTCAAATTTTACTGTTTGAGCTGAAATGAACGGTGTGTCTAAAATATGTTGCTGGCGTCAAAATAAGACTTTTTCCAGCATGGAAACACTATGTTACATTAGAAGAAGAGTTTTCCCCGTGTGTTTCTGTCATCTGCAGTACCTGGCACTTTCAGGGCAAACGTTGTGAAAAACACTCTCAAATTGGCATGAACGGTCAAATTTTACCGTTTGAGCTGAAATGACAGCTTTGCATCAGATGTGCTGCCGGCGTCAAAATAAGACTTTTTCCAGCATGGAAACACTATTTTACATTAGAAGAAGAATTTTGCAGAGTTTTCCCGTGTGTTTCTGTCATCTGCAGTACCTGGCACTTTCAGGGCAAACGTTGTGAAAAACACTCGCATATGGGCTGGAAGCGCTAAAACTGTACTGTTAGAGCTGAAATGAACGAGTGTGTCTAAAATATGTTGCTGGCGTCAAAATAAGACTTTTTCCAGCATGGAAACACTATTTTACATTAGAAGAAGAGTTTTCCCGTGTGTTTCTGTCATCTGCAAGTACCTGGCACTTTCAGGGCAAACGTTGTGAAAAACACTCTCAAATTGGCATGAACGGTCAAATTTTACTGTTAGAGCTGAACTGAACGGTGTGTCTAAAATATGTTGCTGGCGTCAAAATAAGACTTTTTCCAGCATGGAAACACTAATTTTACATTAGAGGAAGCATTTTGCAGAGTTTTCCCGTGTGTTTCTGTCATCTGCAGTACCTGGCACTTTCAGGGCAAACGTTTGTGAAAAACACTCTCATATGGGCTGGAAGCGCTAAAACTGTACTGTTAGAGCTGAACTGAACGGGTGTGTCTAAAATATGTTGCTGGCGTCAAAATAAGACTTTTTCCAGCATGGAAACACTATTTTACATTAGAAGAAGCATTTTGCAGAGTTTTCCCGTGTGTTTCTGTCATCTGCAGTACCTGGCACTTTCAGGGCAAACGTTGTGAAAAACACTCTCAAATTGGCATGAACGGTCAAATTTTACTGTTAGAGCTGAAATGAACGGTGTGTCTAAAATATGTTGCTGGCGTCAAAATAAGACTTTTTCCAGCATGGAAAACACTATGTTACATTAGAAGAAGAGTTTTCCCGTGTGTTTCTGTCATCTGCAGTACCTGGCACTTTCAGGGCAAACGTTGTGAAAAACACTCTCAAATTGGCATGGAACGGTCTAAATTTTACTGTTAGAGCTGAAATGAACGGTGTGTCTAAAATATGTTGCTGGCGTCAAAATAAGACTTTTTCCAGCATGGAAACACTATTTTACATTAGAAGAAGAGTTTTCCCGGTGTGTTTTCTGTCATCTGCAGTAACCTGGCACTTTCAGGGCAAACGTTGTGAAAAACACTCTCATATGGGCTGGAAGCGCTAAAACTGTACTGTTAGAGCTGAAATGAACGGTGTGTCTAAAATATGTTGCTGGCGTCAAAATAAGACTTTTTCCAGCATGGAAACACTATTTTACATTAGAAGAAGAGTTTTCCCGTGTGTTTCTGTCATCTGCAGTACCTGGCACTTTCAGGGCAAACGTTGTGAAAAACACTCTCATATGGGCTGGAAGCGCTAAAACTGTACTGTTAGAGCTGAAATGAACGGTGTGTCTAAAATATGTTGCTGGCGTCAAAATAAGACTTTTTCCAGCATGGAAACACTATTTTACATTAGAAGAAGCATTTTGCAGAGTTTTCCCGTGTGTTTCTGTCATCTGCAGTACCTGGCACTTTCAGGGCAAACGTTGTGAAAAACACTCTCAAATTGGCATGAACGGTCAAATTTTACTGTTAGAGCTGAACTGAACGGTGTGTCTAAAATATGTTGCTGGCGTCAAAATAAGACTTTTTCCAGCATGGAAACACTATTTTACATTAGAAGAAGCATTTTGCAGAGTTTTCCCGTGTGTTTCTGTCATCTGCAGTACCTGGCACTTTCAGGGCAAACGTTGTGAAAAACACTCTCATATGGGCTGGAAGCGCTAAAACTGTACTGTTAGAGCTGAAATGAACGGTGTGTCTAAAATATGTTGCTGGCGTCAAAATAAGACTTTTTCCAGCATGGAAACACTATTTTACATTAGAAGAAGCATTTTGCAGAGATTTCCCGTGTGTGTTTCTGTCATCTGCAGTACCTGGCACTTTCAGGGCAAACGTTGTGAAAAACACTCTCAAATTGGCATGAACGGTCAAATTTTACTGTTAGAGCTGAACTGAACGGTGTGTCTAAAATATGTTGCTGGCGTCAAAATAAGACTTTTTCCAGCATGGAAACACTATTTTTACATTAGAAGAAGAATTTTGCAGAGTTTTCCCGTGTGTTTCTGTCATCTGCAGTACCTGGCACTTTCAGGGCAAACGTTGTGAAAAACACTCTCATATGGGCTGGAAGCGCTAAAACTGTACTGTTAGAGCTGAAATGAACGGTGTGTCTAAAATATGTTGCTGGCGTCAAAATAAGACTTTTTCCAGCATGGAAACACTATTTTACATTAGAAGAAGAGTTTTCCCGTGTGTTTCTGTCATCTGCAGTACCTGGCACTTTCAGGGCAAACGTTGTGAAAAACACTCAAATTGGCATGAACAGTCAAATTTTACCGTTTGAGCTGAAATGACAGCTTTGCATCAGATGTGCTGCCGGCGTCAAAATAAGACTTTTTCCAGCATGGAAACACTATTTTACATTAGAAGAAGAGTTTTCCCGTGTGTTTCTGTCATCTGCAGTACCTGGCACTTTCAGGGGCAAACGTTGTGAAAAACACTCTCAAATTGGCATGAACGGTCAAATTTTACTGTTAGAGCTGAACTGAACGGTGTGTCTAAAATATGTTGCTGGCGTCAAAATAAGACTTTTTCCAGCATGGAAACACTATTTTACATTAGAGGAAGCATTTTGCAGAGTTTTCCCGTGTGTTTCTGTCATCTGCAGTACCTGGCACTTTCAGGGCAAACGTTGTGAAAAACACTCTCATATGGGCTGGAAGCGCTAAAACTGTACTGTTAGAGCTGAACTGAACGGTGTGTCTAAAATATGTTGCTGGCGTCAAAATAAGACTTTTTCCAGCATGGAAACACTATTTTACATTAGAAGAAGCATTTTGCAGAGTTTTCCCGTGTGTTTCTGTCATCTGCAGTACCTGGCACTTTCAGGGCAAACGTTATGAAAAACACTCTCAAATTGGCATGAACGGTCAAATTTTACTGTTAGAGCTGAACTGAACGGTGTGTCTAAAATATGTTGCTGGCGTCAAAATAAGACTTTTTCCAGCATGGAAACACTATTTTACATTAGAAGAAGAATTTTGCAGAGTTTTCCCGTGTGTTTCTGTCATCTGCAGTACCTGGCACTTTCAGGGCAAACGTTGTGAAAAACACTCTCATATGGGCTGGAAGCGCTAAAACTGTACTGTTAGAGCTGAAATGAACGGTGTGTCTAAAATATGTTGCTGGCGTCAAAATAAGACTTTTTCCAGCATGGAAACACTATTTTACATTAGAAGAAGAGTTTTCCCGTGTGTTTCTGTCATCTGCAGTACCTGGCACTTTCAGGGCAAACGTTGTGAAAAACACTCAAATTGGCATGAACAGTCAAATTTTACCGTTTGAGCTGAAATGACAGCTTTGCATCAGATGTGCTGCCGGCGTCAAAATAAGACTTTTTCCAGCATGGAAACACTATTTTACATTAGAAGAAGAGTTTTCCCGTGTGTTTCTGTCATCTGCAGTACCTGGCACTTTCAGGGCAAACGTTGTGAAAAACACTCAAATTGGCATGAACGGTCAAATTTTACTGTTAGAGCTGAAATGAACGCTGTGTCTAAAATATGTTGCTGGCGTCAAAATAAGACTTTTTCCAGCATGGAAACACTATGTTACATTAGAAGAAGAGTTTTTCCCGTGTGTTTCTGTCATCTGCAGTACCTGGCACTTTCAGGGCAAACGTTGTGAAAAACACTCTCAAATTGGCATGAACGGTCAAATTTTACCGTTTGAGCTGAAATGACAGCTTTGCATCAGATGTGCTGCCGGCGTCAAAATAAGACTTTTTCCAGCATGGAAACACTATTTTACATTAGAAGAAGAATTTTGCAGAGTTTTCCCGTGTGTTTCTGTCATCTGCAGTACCTGGCACTTTCAGGGCAAACGTTGTGAAAAACACTATCATATGGGCTGGGAGCGCTAAAACTGTACTGTTAGAGCTGAAATGAACGGTGTGTCTAAAATATGTTGCTGGCGTCAAAATAAGATTTTTCCAGCATGGAAACACTATTTTACATTAGAAGAAGCATTTTGCAGAGTTTTCCCGTGTGTTTTCTGTCATCTGCAGTACCTGGCACTTTCAGGGCAAACGTTGTGAAAAACACTCTCATATGGGCTGGAAGCGCTAAAACTGTACTGTTAGAGCTGAACTGAACGGTGTGTCTAAAATATGTTGCTGGCGTCAAAATAAGACTTTTTCCAGCATGGAAACACTATTTTACATTAGAAGAAGCATTTTGCAGAGTTTTCCCGTGTGTTTCTGTCATCTGCAGTACCTGGCACTTTCAGGGCAAACGTTGTGAAAAAACACTCACAATTGGCATGAACGGTCAAATTTTACTGTTAGAGCTGAAATGAACGGTGTGTCTAAAATATGTTGCTGGCGTCAAAATAAGACTTTTTCCAGCATGGAAACACTATGTTACATTAGAAGGAAGAGTTTTCCCGTGTGTTTCTGTCATCTGCAGTACCTGGCACTTCAGGGCAAACGTTGTGAAAAACACTCTCAAATTGGCATGAACGGTCAAATTTTACTGTTAGAGCTGAACTGAACGGTGTGTCTAAAATATGTTGCTGGCGTCAAAATAAGACTTTTTCCAGCATGGAAACACTATTTTACATTAGAAGAAGAATTTTGCAGAGTTTTCCCGTGTGTTTCTGTCATCTGCAGTACCTGGCACTTTCAGGGCAAACGTTGTGAAAAACACTCTCATATGGGCTGGAAGCGCTAAAACTGTACTGTTAGAGCTGAAATGAACGGTGTGTCTAAAATATGTTGCTGGCGTCAAAATAAGACTTTTTCCAGCATGGAAACACTATGTTACATTAGAAGAAGAGTTTTCCCGTGTGTTTCTGTCATCTGCAGTACCTGGCACTTTCAGGGCAAACGTTGTGAAAAACACTCTCAAATTGGCATGAACGGTCAAATTTTACTGTTAGAGCTGAACTGAACGGGTGTGTCTAAAATATGTTGCTGGCGTCAAAATAAGACTTTTTCCAGCATGGAAACACTATTTTACATTAGATGAAGAATTTTGCAGAGTTTTCCCGTGTGTTTCTGTCATCTGCAGTACCTGGCACTTTCAGGGCAAACGTGTGAAAAACACTCATCATATGGGCTGGAAGCGCTAAAACTGTACTGTTATAGAGCTGAAATGAACGTGTGTCTAAAATATGTTGCTGGCGTCAAAATAAGACTTTTTCCAGCATGGAAACACTATTTTACATTAGAAGAAGAGTTTTCCCGTGTGTTTCTGTCATCTGCAGTACCTGGCTCTTTCAGGGCAAACGTTGTGAAAAACACTCAAATTGGCATGAACAGGTCAAATTTTACCGTTTGAGGCTGAATGGACAGCTTGCATCAGATGTGCTGCCGGCGTCAAAATAGACTTTTTCCAGCATGGGAAACACTATTTTACATTAGAAGAAGAGTTTCCGTGTGTTTCTGTCATCTGCAGTACCTGGCACTTTCAGGGCAAACGTTGTGAAAAACACTCCAAATTGGCATGAACGGTCAAATTTTACTGTTAGAGCTGAAATGAACGGTGTTGTCTAAATATGTTGCTGGCGTCAAAATAAAACTTTTTCCAGCATGGAAACACTATGTTACATTAGAAGAAGAGTTTTCCCGTGTGTTTCTGTCATCTGCAGTACCTGGCACTTTCAGGGCAAACGTTTGTGAAAAACACTCTCAAATTGGCATGAACGGTCAAATTTTACTGTTAGAGCTGAAATGAACGGTGTGTCTAAAATATGTTGCTGGCGTCAAAATAAGACTTTTTCCAGCATGGAAACACTATGTTACATTAGAAGAAGAGTTTTCCCGTGTGTGTTTCTGTCATCTGCAGTACCTGGCACTTTCAGGGCAAACGTGTGAAAAACACTCCTCAAATTGGCATGAACGGTCAAATTTTACCGTTGAGCTGAAATGACAGCTTTGCATCAGATGTGCTGCCGGCGTCAAAATAAGACTTTTTCCAGCATGGAAACACTATTTTACATTAGAAGAAGCATTTTGCAGAGTTTTCAAGTATGTTTCTGTGATTTGCACTGCGTGGCATTTCAGGGGCACACGCTGTTCCCAGACACACAGAGAATGGCTGGAAACGCTTAAAACGGTAAGTTTCAGTCAGTTAGTGCTGAAATGAACGGGTGTGTCTAAAATATGTTGCTGGCGTCAAAATAAGACTTTTTCCAGCATGAAAACACTATTTTACATTAGAAGAAGCATTTTGCAGAGTTTTCACGTTTGTTTCTGTCATCTGCAGTACCTGGCACTTTCAGGACAAACGTTGTGAAAAACAGTCTCATATGGGCAGGAACGGGGTGAAATTTTACCGTTTGAGCTGAAATGACAGCTTTGCATCAAATATGTTGCTGGCGTCAAAATAAGACTTTTTCCAGCATGGAAACACTATTTTACATTAGAAGAAGCATTTTGCAGAGTTTTCCCGTGTGTTTCTTTCATCTGCAGTACCTGGCACTTTCAGGGCAAACGTTGTGAAAAACAGTCTCATATGGCCAGGAACGGTGAAATTTTACCGTTTGAGCTGAAATGACAGCTTTGCATCAAATATGTTGCTGGCGTCAAAATAAGACTTTTTCCAGCATGGAAACACTATTTTACATTAGAAGAAGCATTTCGCAGAGTTTTCAAGTATGTTTCTGTGATTTGTACTGTGTGGCATATTCAGGGCACACGCTGTGTCCCAGAAACACAGAGAATGGCTGGAAACGCTTAAAACGGTAAGTTTCAGTCAGTTAGTGCTGAAATGAACGGTGTGTCTAAAATATGTTGCTGGCGTCAAAATAAGACTTTTTCCAGCATGAAAACACTATTTTACATTAGAAGAAGCATTTTGCAGAGTTTTCCCGTGTGTTTCTGTCATCTGCAGTACCTGGCACTTTCAGGACAAACGTTGTGAAAAACAGTCTCATATGGGCAGGAACGGTGAAATTTTACTGTTAGAGCTGAAATGAACGGTGTGTCTAAAATATGTTGCTGGCGTCAAAATAAAACTTTTTCCAGCATGGAAACACTATGTTACATTAGAAGAAGAGTTTTCCCGTGTGTTTCTGTCATCTGCAGTACCTGGCACTTTCAGGGCAAACGTTGTGAAAAACACTCTCAAATTGGCATGAACGGTCAAATTTTACTGTTAGAGCTGAAATGAACGGTGTGTCTAAAATATGTTGCTGGCGTCAAAATAAGACTTTTTCCAGCATGGAAACACTATGTTACATTAGAAGAAGAGTTTTCCCGTGTGTTTCTGTCATCTGCAGTACCTGGCACTTTCAGGGCAAACGTTGTGAAAAACACTCTCAAATTGGCATGAACGGTCAAATTTTACCGTTTGAGCTGAAATGACAGCTTTGCATCAGATGTGCTGCCGGCGTCAAAATAAGACTTTTTCCAGCATGGAAACACTATTTTACATTAGAAGAAGCATTTTGCAGAGTTTTCAAGTATGTTTCTGTGATTTGCACTGCGTGGCATTTTCAGGGCACACGCTGTGTCCCAGACACACAGAGAATGGCTGGAAACGCTTAAAACGGTAAGTTTCAGTCAGTTAGTGCTGAAATGAACGGTGTGTCTAAAATATGTTGCTGGCGTCAAAATAAGACTTTTTCCAGCATGAAAACACTATTTTACATTAGAAGAAGCATTTTGCAGAGTTTTCACGTTTGTTTCTGTCATCTGCAGTACCTGGCACTTTCAGGACAAACGTTGTGAAAAACAGTCTCATATGGGCAGGAACGGTGAAATTTTACCGTTTGAGCTGAAATGACAGCTTTGCATCAAATATGTTGCTGGCGTCAAAATAAGACTTTTTCCAGCATGGAAACACTATTTTACATTAGAAGAAGCATTTTGCAGAGTTTTCCCGTGTGTTTCTTTCATCTGCAGTACCTGGCACTTTCAGGGCAAACGTTGTGAAAAACAGTCTCATATGGCCAGGAACGGTGAAATTTTACCGTTTGAGCTGAAATGACAGCTTTGCATCAAATATGTTGCTGGCGTCAAAATAAGACTTTTTCCAGCATGGAAACACTATTTTACATTAGAAGAAGCATTTCGCAGAGTTTTCAAGTATGTTTCTGTGATTTGTACTGTGTGGCATATTCAGGGCACACGCTGTGTCCCAGAAACACAGAGAATGGCTGGAAACGCTTAAAACGGTAAGTTTCAGTCAGTTAGTGCTGAAATGAACGGTGTGTCTAAAATATGTTGCTGGCGTCAAAATAAGACTTTTTCCAGCATGAAAACACTATTTTACATTAGAAGAAGCATTTTGCAGAGTTTTCACGTGTGTTTCTGTCATCTGCAGTACCTGGCACTTTCAGGACAAACGTTGTGAAAAACAGTCTCATATGGGCAGGAACGGTGAAATTTTACCGTTTGAGCTGAAATGACAGCTTTGCATCAAATATGTTGCTGGCGTCAAAATAAGACTTTTTCCAGCATGGAAACACTATTTTACATTAGAAGAAGCATTTCGCAGAGTTTTCAAGTATGTTTCTGTGATTTGTACTGTGTGGCATTTTCAGGGCACACGCTGTGTCCCAGACACACGGAGAATGGCTGGAAACGCTTAAAACGGCAAGTTTCAGTCAGTTAGTGCTGAAATGAACGGTGTGTCTAAAATATGTTGCTGGCGTCAAAATAAGACTTTTTCCAGCATGAAAACACTATTTTACATTAGAAGAAGCATTTTGCAGAGTTTTCACGTGTGTTTCTGTCATCTGCAGTACCTGGCACTTTCAGGACAAACGTTGTGAAAAACAGTCTCATATGGGCAGGAACGGTGAAATTTTACCGTTTGAGCTGAAATGACAGCTTTGCATCAAATATGTTGCTGGCGTCAAAATAAGACTTTTTCCAGCATGGAAACACTATTTTACATTAGAAGAAGCATTTCGCAGAGTTTTCAAGTATGTTTCTGTGATTTGTACTGTGTGGCATTTTCAGGGCACACGCTGTGTCCCAGACACACGGAGAATGGCTGGAAACGCTTAAAACGGCAAGTTTCAGTCAGTTAGTGCTGAAATGAACGGTGTGTCTAAAATATGTTGCTGGCGTCAAAATAAGACTGTTTCCAGCATGGAAACACTATTTTACATTAGAAGAAGCATTTTGCTGAGTTTTCCCGTGTGTTTCTTTCATCTGCAGTACCTGGCACTTTCAGGGCAAACGTTGTGAAAAACAGTCTCATATGGCCAGGAACGGTGAAATTTTACCGTTTGAGCTGAAATGACAGCTTTGCATCAAATATGTTGCTGGCGTCAAAATAAGACTTTTTCCAGCATGGAAACACTATTTTACATTAGAAGAAGCATTTTGCAGAGTTTTCCAGTGTGTTTCTTTCATCTGCAGTACCTGGCACTTTCAGGGCAAACGTTGTGAAAAACACTTTCATATGTGCTGGAAGCGCTAAAACTGTAATGTTTGAGCTGAAATGACAGCTTTGCATCAAATATGTTGCTGGCGTCAAAATAAGACTTTTTCCAGCATGGAAACACTATTTTACATTAGAAGAAGCATTTTGCAGAGTTTTCAAGTATGTTTCTGTGATTTGCACTGCGTGGCATTTTCAGGGCACACGCTGTGTCCCAGACACACGGAGAATGGCTGGAAACGCTTAAAACGGCAAGTTTCAGTCAGTTAGTGCTGAAATGAACGGTGTGTCTAAAATATGTTGCTGGCGTCAAAATAAGACTTTTTCCAGCATGAAAACACTATTTTACATTAGAAGAAGCATTTTGCAGAGTTTTCACGTGTGTTTCTGTCATCTGCAGTACCTGGCACTTTCAGGACAAACGTTGTGAAAAACAGTCTCATATGGGCAGGAACGGTGAAATTTTACCGTTTGAGCTGAAATGACAGCTTTGCATCAAATATGTTGCTGGCGTCAAAATAAGACTTTTTCCAGCATGGAAACACTATTTTACATTAGAAGAAGCATTTCGCAGAGTTTTCAAGTATGTTTCTGTGATTTGTACTGTGTGGCATTTTCAGGGCACACGCTGTGTCCCAGACACACGGAGAATGGCTGGAAACGCTTAAAACGGCAAGTTTCAGTCAGTTAGTGCTGAAATGAACGGTGTGTCTAAAATATGTTGCTGGCGTCAAAATAAGACTGTTTCCAGCATGGAAACACTATTTTACATTAGAAGAAGCATTTTGCTGAGTTTTCCCGTGTGTTTCTTTCATCTGCAGTACCTGGCACTTTCAGGGCAAACGTTGTGAAAAACAGTCTCATATGGCCAGGAACGGTGAAATTTTACCGTTTGAGCTGAAATGACAGCTTTGCATCAAATATGTTGCTGGCGTCAAAATAAGACTTTTTCCAGCATGGAAACACTATTTTACATTAGAAGAAGCATTTTGCAGAGTTTTCCAGTGTGTTTCTTTCATCTGCAGTACCTGGCACTTTCAGGGCAAACGTTGTGAAAAACACTTTCATATGTGCTGGAAGCGCTAAAACTGTAATGTTTGAGCTGAAATGACAGCTTTGCATCAAATATGTTGCTGGCGTCAAAATAAGACTTTTTCCAGCATGGAAACACTATTTTACATTAGAAGAAGCATTTTGCAGAGTTTTCAAGTATGTTTCTGTGATTTGCACTGCGTGGCATTTTCAGGGCACACGCTGTGTCCCAGACACACGGAGAATGGCTGGAAACGCTTAAAACGGCAAGTTTCAGTCAGTTAGTGCTGAAATGAACGGTGTGTCTAAAATATGTTGCCGGCGTCAAAATAAGACTTTTTCTAGCATGTAAACAGTGTTGTCAACTAGAAGATGTATTTTGCAGAGTTTCCAAGTATGTTTCTGTGATTTGCAGTGTGTGGCATTTTCAGGGCACACGCTGTGAAAAACAGTCTCATATGGCCAGGAACGGTGAAATTTTACCGTTTGAGCTGAAATGACAGCTTTGTATCAAATGTGCTGCTGGCGTCAAAATAAGACTGTTTCCAGCATGGAAACACTATTTTACATTAGAAGAAGCATTTTGCTGAGTTTTCCCGTGTGTTTCTTTCATCTGCAGTACCTGGCACTTTCAGGGCAAACGTTGTGAAAAACAGTCTCATATGGCCAGGAACGGTGAAATTTTACCGTTTGAGCTGAAATGACAGCTTTGCATCAAATATGTTGCTGGCGTCAAAATAAGACTTTTTCCAGCATGGAAACACTATTTTACATTAGAAGAAGCATTTTGCAGAGTTTTCAAGTATGTTTCTGTGATTTGCACTGCGTGGCATTTTCAGGGCACACGCTGTGTCCCAGACACACAGAGAATGGCTGGAAACGCTTAAAACGGTAAGTTTCAGTCAGTTAGTGCTGAAATGAACGGTGTGTCTAAAATATGTTGCTGGCGTCAAAATAAGACTTTTTCCAGCATGAAAACACTATTTTACATTAGAAGAAGCATTTTGCAGAGTTTTCACGTTTGTTTCTGTCATCTGCAGTACCTGGCACTTTCAGGACAAACGTTGTGAAAAACAGTCTCATATGGGCAGGAACGGTGAAATTTTACCGTTTGAGCTGAAATGACAGCTTTGCATCAAATATGTTGCTGGCGTCAAAATAAGACTTTTTCCAGCATGGAAACACTATTTTACATTAGAAGAAGCATTTTGCAGAGTTTTCCCGTGTGTTTCTTTCATCTGCAGTACCTGGCACTTTCAGGGCAAACGTTGTGAAAAACAGTCTCATATGGCCAGGAACGGTGAAATTTTACCGTTTGAGCTGAAATGACAGCTTTGCATCAAATATGTTGCTGGCGTCAAAATAAGACTTTTTCCAGCATGGAAACACTATTTTACATTAGAAGAAGCATTTCGCAGAGTTTTCAAGTATGTTTCTGTGATTTGTACTGTGTGGCATATTCAGGGCACACGCTGTGTCCCAGAAACACAGAGAATGGCTGGAAACGCTTAAAACGGTAAGTTTCAGTCAGTTAGTGCTGAAATGAACGGTGTGTCTAAAATATGTTGCTGGCGTCAAAATAAGACTTTTTCCAGCATGAAAACACTATTTTACATTAGAAGAAGCATTTTGCAGAGTTTTCCCGTGTGTTTCTGTCATCTGCAGTACCTGGCACTTTCAGGACAAACGTTGTGAAAAACAGTCTCATATGGGCAGGAACGGTGAAATTTTACTGTTAGAGCTGAAATGAACGGTGTGTCTAAAATATGTTGCTGGCGTCAAAATAAAACTTTTTCCAGCATGGAAACACTATGTTACATTAGAAGAAGAGTTTTCCCGTGTGTTTCTGTCATCTGCAGTACCTGGCACTTTCAGGGCAAACGTTGTGAAAAACACTCTCAAATTGGCATGAACGGTCAAATTTTACTGTTAGAGCTGAAATGAACGGTGTGTCTAAAATATGTTGCTGGCGTCAAAATAAGACTTTTTCCAGCATGGAAACACTATGTTACATTAGAAGAAGAGTTTTCCCGTGTGTTTCTGTCATCTGCAGTACCTGGCACTTTCAGGGCAAACGTTGTGAAAAACACTCTCAAATTGGCATGAACGGTCAAATTTTACCGTTTGAGCTGAAATGACAGCTTTGCATCAGATGTGCTGCCGGCGTCAAAATAAGACTTTTTCCAGCATGGAAACACTATTTTACATTAGAAGAAGCATTTTGCAGAGTTTTCAAGTATGTTTCTGTGATTTGCACTGCGTGGCATTTTCAGGGCACACGCTGTGTCCCAGACACACAGAGAATGGCTGGAAACGCTTAAAACGGTAAGTTTCAGTCAGTTAGTGCTGAAATGAACGGTGTGTCTAAAATATGTTGCTGGCGTCAAAATAAGACTTTTTCCAGCATGAAAACACTATTTTACATTAGAAGAAGCATTTTGCAGAGTTTTCACGTTTGTTTCTGTCATCTGCAGTACCTGGCACTTTCAGGACAAACGTTGTGAAAAACAGTCTCATATGGGCAGGAACGGTGAAATTTTACCGTTTGAGCTGAAATGACAGCTTTGCATCAAATATGTTGCTGGCGTCAAAATAAGACTTTTTCCAGCATGGAAACACTATTTTACATTAGAAGAAGCATTTTGCAGAGTTTTCCCGTGTGTTTCTTTCATCTGCAGTACCTGGCACTTTCAGGGCAAACGTTGTGAAAAACAGTCTCATATGGCCAGGAACGGTGAAATTTTACCGTTTGAGCTGAAATGACAGCTTTGCATCAAATATGTTGCTGGCGTCAAAATAAGACTTTTTCCAGCATGGAAACACTATTTTACATTAGAAGAAGCATTTCGCAGAGTTTTCAAGTATGTTTCTGTGATTTGTACTGTGTGGCATATTCAGGGCACACGCTGTGTCCCAGAAACACAGAGAATGGCTGGAAACGCTTAAAACGGTAAGTTTCAGTCAGTTAGTGCTGAAATGAACGGTGTGTCTAAAATATGTTGCTGGCGTCAAAATAAGACTTTTTCCAGCATGAAAACACTATTTTACATTAGAAGAAGCATTTTGCAGAGTTTTCACGTGTGTTTCTGTCATCTGCAGTACCTGGCACTTTCAGGACAAACGTTGTGAAAAACAGTCTCATATGGGCAGGAACGGTGAAATTTTACCGTTTGAGCTGAAATGACAGCTTTGCATCAAATATGTTGCTGGCGTCAAAATAAGACTTTTTCCAGCATGGAAACACTATTTTACATTAGAAGAAGCATTTCGCAGAGTTTTCAAGTATGTTTCTGTGATTTGTACTGTGTGGCATTTTCAGGGCACACGCTGTGTCCCAGACACACGGAGAATGGCTGGAAACGCTTAAAACGGCAAGTTTCAGTCAGTTAGTGCTGAAATGAACGGTGTGTCTAAAATATGTTGCTGGCGTCAAAATAAGACTTTTTCCAGCATGAAAACACTATTTTACATTAGAAGAAGCATTTTGCAGAGTTTTCACGTGTGTTTCTGTCATCTGCAGTACCTGGCACTTTCAGGACAAACGTTGTGAAAAACAGTCTCATATGGGCAGGAACGGTGAAATTTTACCGTTTGAGCTGAAATGACAGCTTTGCATCAAATATGTTGCTGGCGTCAAAATAAGACTTTTTCCAGCATGGAAACACTATTTTACATTAGAAGAAGCATTTTGCAGAGTTTTCAAGTATGTTTCTGTGATTTGCACTGCGTGGCATTTTCAGGGCACACGCTGTGTCCCAGACACACGGAGAATGGCTGGAAACGCTTAAAACGGCAAGTTTCAGTCAGTTAGTGCTGAAATGAACGGTGTGTCTAAAATATGTTGCCGGCGTCAAAATAAGACTTTTTCTAGCATGTAAACAGTGTTGTCAACTAGAAGATGTATTTTGCAGAGTTTCCAAGTATGTTTCTGTGATTTGCAGTGTGTGGCATTTTCAGGGCACACGCTGTGAAAAACAGTCTCATATGGCCAGGAACGGTGAAATTTTACCGTTTGAGCTGAAATGACAGCTTTGTATCAAATGTGCTGCTGGCGTCAAAATAAGACTGTTTCCAGCATGGAAACACTATTTTACATTAGAAGAAGCATTTTGCTGAGTTTTCCCGTGTGTTTCTTTCATCTGCAGTACCTGGCACTTTCAGGGCAAACGTTGTGAAAAACAGTCTCATATGGCCAGGAACGGTGAAATTTTACCGTTTGAGCTGAAATGACAGCTTTGCATCAAATATGTTGCTGGCGTCAAAATAAGACTTTTTCCAGCATGGAAACACTATTTTACATTAGAAGAAGCATTTTGCAGAGTTTTCAAGTATGTTTCTGTGATTTGCACTGCGTGGCATTTTCAGGGCACACGCTGTGTCCCAGACACACAGAGAATGGCTGGAAACGCTTAAAACGGTAAGTTTCAGTCAGTTAGTGCTGAAATGAACGGTGTGTCTAAAATATGTTGCTGGCGTCAAAATAAGACTTTTTCCAGCATGAAAACACTATTTTACATTAGAAGAAGCATTTTGCAGAGTTTTCACGTTTGTTTCTGTCATCTGCAGTACCTGGCACTTTCAGGACAAACGTTGTGAAAAACAGTCTCATATGGGCAGGAACGGTGAAATTTTACCGTTTGAGCTGAAATGACAGCTTTGCATCAAATATGTTGCTGGCGTCAAAATAAGACTTTTTCCAGCATGGAAACACTATTTTACATTAGAAGAAGCATTTTGCAGAGTTTTCCCGTGTGTTTCTTTCATCTGCAGTACCTGGCACTTTCAGGGCAAACGTTGTGAAAAACAGTCTCATATGGCCAGGAACGGTGAAATTTTACCGTTTGAGCTGAAATGACAGCTTTGCATCAAATATGTTGCTGGCGTCAAAATAAGACTTTTTCCAGCATGGAAACACTATTTTACATTAGAAGAAGCATTTCGCAGAGTTTTCAAGTATGTTTCTGTGATTTGTACTGTGTGGCATATTCAGGGCACACGCTGTGTCCCAGAAACACAGAGAATGGCTGGAAACGCTTAAAACGGTAAGTTTCAGTCAGTTAGTGCTGAAATGAACGGTGTGTCTAAAATATGTTGCTGGCGTCAAAATAAGACTTTTTCCAGCATGAAAACACTATTTTACATTAGAAGAAGCATTTTGCAGAGTTTTCCCGTGTGTTTCTGTCATCTGCAGTACCTGGCACTTTCAGGACAAACGTTGTGAAAAACAGTCTCATATGGGCAGGAACGGTGAAATTTTACTGTTAGAGCTGAAATGAACGGTGTGTCTAAAATATGTTGCTGGCGTCAAAATAAAACTTTTTCCAGCATGGAAACACTATGTTACATTAGAAGAAGAGTTTTCCCGTGTGTTTCTGTCATCTGCAGTACCTGGCACTTTCAGGGCAAACGTTGTGAAAAACACTCTCAAATTGGCATGAACGGTCAAATTTTACTGTTAGAGCTGAAATGAACGGTGTGTCTAAAATATGTTGCTGGCGTCAAAATAAGACTTTTTCCAGCATGGAAACACTATGTTACATTAGAAGAAGAGTTTTCCCGTGTGTTTCTGTCATCTGCAGTACCTGGCACTTTCAGGGCAAACGTTGTGAAAAACACTCTCAAATTGGCATGAACGGTCAAATTTTACCGTTTGAGCTGAAATGACAGCTTTGCATCAGATGTGCTGCCGGCGTCAAAATAAGACTTTTTCCAGCATGGAAACACTATTTTACATTAGAAGAAGCATTTTGCAGAGTTTTCAAGTATGTTTCTGTGATTTGCACTGCGTGGCATTTTCAGGGCACACGCTGTGTCCCAGACACACAGAGAATGGCTGGAAACGCTTAAAACGGTAAGTTTCAGTCAGTTAGTGCTGAAATGAACGGTGTGTCTAAAATATGTTGCTGGCGTCAAAATAAGACTTTTTCCAGCATGAAAACACTATTTTACATTAGAAGAAGCATTTTGCAGAGTTTTCACGTTTGTTTCTGTCATCTGCAGTACCTGGCACTTTCAGGACAAACGTTGTGAAAAACAGTCTCATATGGGCAGGAACGGTGAAATTTTACCGTTTGAGCTGAAATGACAGCTTTGCATCAAATATGTTGCTGGCGTCAAAATAAGACTTTTTCCAGCATGGAAACACTATTTTACATTAGAAGAAGCATTTTGCAGAGTTTTCCCGTGTGTTTCTTTCATCTGCAGTACCTGGCACTTTCAGGGCAAACGTTGTGAAAAACAGTCTCATATGGCCAGGAACGGTGAAATTTTACCGTTTGAGCTGAAATGACAGCTTTGCATCAAATATGTTGCTGGCGTCAAAATAAGACTTTTTCCAGCATGGAAACACTATTTTACATTAGAAGAAGCATTTCGCAGAGTTTTCAAGTATGTTTCTGTGATTTGTACTGTGTGGCATATTCAGGGCACACGCTGTGTCCCAGAAACACAGAGAATGGCTGGAAACGCTTAAAACGGTAAGTTTCAGTCAGTTAGTGCTGAAATGAACGGTGTGTCTAAAATATGTTGCTGGCGTCAAAATAAGACTTTTTCCAGCATGAAAACACTATTTTACATTAGAAGAAGCATTTTGCAGAGTTTTCACGTGTGTTTCTGTCATCTGCAGTACCTGGCACTTTCAGGACAAACGTTGTGAAAAACAGTCTCATATGGGCAGGAACGGTGAAATTTTACCGTTTGAGCTGAAATGACAGCTTTGCATCAAATATGTTGCTGGCGTCAAAATAAGACTTTTTCCAGCATGGAAACACTATTTTACATTAGAAGAAGCATTTCGCAGAGTTTTCAAGTATGTTTCTGTGATTTGTACTGTGTGGCATTTTCAGGGCACACGCTGTGTCCCAGACACACGGAGAATGGCTGGAAACGCTTAAAACGGCAAGTTTCAGTCAGTTAGTGCTGAAATGAACGGTGTGTCTAAAATATGTTGCTGGCGTCAAAATAAGACTTTTTCCAGCATGAAAACACTATTTTACATTAGAAGAAGCATTTTGCAGAGTTTTCACGTGTGTTTCTGTCATCTGCAGTACCTGGCACTTTCAGGACAAACGTTGTGAAAAACAGTCTCATATGGGCAGGAACGGTGAAATTTTACCGTTTGAGCTGAAATGACAGCTTTGCATCAAATATGTTGCTGGCGTCAAAATAAGACTTTTTCCAGCATGGAAACACTATTTTACATTAGAAGAAGCATTTCGCAGAGTTTTCAAGTATGTTTCTGTGATTTGTACTGTGTGGCATTTTCAGGGCACACGCTGTGTCCCAGACACACGGAGAATGGCTGGAAACGCTTAAAACGGCAAGTTTCAGTCAGGTTAGTGCTGAAATGAACGGTGTGTCTAAAATATGTTGCTGGCGTCAAAATAAGACTGTTTCCAGCATGGAAACACTATTTTACATTAGAAGAAGCATTTTGCTGAGTTTTCCCGTGTGTTTCTTTCATCTGCAGTACCTGGCACTTTCAGGGCAAACGTTGTGAAAAACAGTCTCATATGGCCAGGAACGGTGAAATTTTACCGTTTGAGCTGAAATGACAGCTTTGCATCAAATATGTTGCTGGCGTCAAAATAAGACTTTTTCCAGCATGGAAACACTATTTTACATTAGAAGAAGCATTTTGCAGAGTTTTCCAGTGTGTTTCTTTCATCTGCAGTACCTGGCACTTTCAGGGCAAACGTTGTGAAAAACACTTTCATATGTGCTGGAAGCGCTAAAACTGTAATGTTTGAGCTGAAATGACAGCTTTGCATCAAATATGTTGCTGGCGTCAAAATAAGACTTTTTCCAGCATGGAAACACTATTTTACATTAGAAGAAGCATTTTGCAGAGTTTTCAAGTATGTTTCTGTGATTTGCACTGCGTGGCATTTTCAGGGCACACGCTGTGTCCCAGACACACGGAGAATGGCTGGAAACGCTTAAAACGGCAAGTTTCAGTCAGTTAGTGCTGAAATGAACGGTGTGTCTAAAATATGTTGCTGGCGTCAAAATAAGACTTTTTCCAGCATGAAAACACTATTTTACATTAGAAGAAGCATTTTGCAGAGTTTTCACGTGTGTTTCTGTCATCTGCAGTACCTGGCACTTTCAGGACAAACGTTGTGAAAAACAGTCTCATATGGGCAGGAACGGTGAAATTTTACCGTTTGAGCTGAAATGACAGCTTTGCATCAAATATGTTGCTGGCGTCAAAATAAGACTTTTTCCAGCATGGAAACACTATTTTACATTAGAAGAAGCATTTCGCAGAGTTTTCAAGTATGTTTCTGTGATTTGTACTGTGTGGCATTTTCAGGGCACACGCTGTGTCCCAGACACACGGAGAATGGCTGGAAACGCTTAAAACGGCAAGTTTCAGTCAGTTAGTGCTGAAATGAACGGTGTGTCTAAAATATGTTGCTGGCGTCAAAATAAGACTGTTTCCAGCATGGAAACACTATTTTACATTAGAAGAAGCATTTTGCTGAGTTTTCCCGTGTGTTTCTTTCATCTGCAGTACCTGGCACTTTCAGGGCAAACGTTGTGAAAAACAGTCTCATATGGCCAGGAACGGTGAAATTTTACCGTTTGAGCTGAAATGACAGCTTTGCATCAAATATGTTGCTGGCGTCAAAATAAGACTTTTTCCAGCATGGAAACACTATTTTACATTAGAAGAAGCATTTTGCAGAGTTTTCCAGTGTGTTTCTTTCATCTGCAGTACCTGGCACTTTCAGGGCAAACGTTGTGAAAAACACTTTCATATGTGCTGGAAGCGCTAAAACTGTAATGTTTGAGCTGAAATGACAGCTTTGCATCAAATATGTTGCTGGCGTCAAAATAAGACTTTTTCCAGCATGGAAACACTATTTTACATTAGAAGAAGCATTTTGCAGAGTTTTCAAGTATGTTTCTGTGATTTGCACTGCGTGGCATTTTCAGGGCACACGCTGTGTCCCAGACACACGGAGAATGGCTGGAAACGCTTAAAACGGCAAGTTTCAGTCAGTTAGTGCTGAAATGAACGGTGTGTCTAAAATATGTTGCCGGCGTCAAAATAAGACTTTTTCTAGCATGTAAACAGTGTTGTCAACTAGAAGATGTATTTTGCAGAGTTTCCAAGTATGTTTCTGTGATTTGCAGTGTGTGGCATTTTCAGGGCACACGCTGTGAAAAACAGTCTCATATGGCCAGGAACGGTGAAATTTTACCGTTTGAGCTGAAATGACAGCTTTGTATCAAATGTGCTGCTGGCGTCAAAATAAGACTGTTTCCAGCATGGAAACACTATTTTACATTAGAAGAAGCATTTTGCTGAGTTTTCCCGTGTGTTTCTTTCATCTGCAGTACCTGGCACTTTCAGGGCAAACGTTGTGAAAAACAGTCTCATATGGCCAGGAACGGTGAAATTTTACCGTTTGAGCTGAAATGACAGCTTTGCATCAAATATGTTGCTGGCGTCAAAATAAGACTTTTTCCAGCATGGAAACACTATTTTACATTAGAAGAAGCATTTTGCAGAGTTTTCAAGTATGTTTCTGTGATTTGCACTGCGTGGCATTTTCAGGGCACACGCTGTGTCCCAGACACACGGAGAATGGCTGGAAACGCTTAAAACGGCAAGTTTCAGTCAGTTAGTGCTGAAATGAACGGTGTGTGTCTAAAATATGTTGCTGGCGTCAAAATAAGACTGTTTCCAGCATGGAAACACTATTTTACATTAGAAGAAGCATTTTGCAGAGTTTTCCCGTGTGTTTCTTTCATCTGCAGTACCTGGCACTTTCAGGGCAAACGTTGTGAAAAACAGTCTCATATGGCCAGGAACGGTGAAATTTTACCGTTTGAGCTGAAATGACAGCTTTGCATCAAATATGTTGCTGGCGTCAAAATAAGACTTTTTCCAGCATGGAAACACTATTTTACATTAGAAGAAGCATTTTGCAGAGTTTTCAAGTATGTTTCTGTGATTTGCACTGCGTGGCATTTTCAGGGCACACGCTGTGTCCCAGACACACAGAGAATGGCTGGAAACGCTTAAAACGGTAAGTTTCAGTCAGTTAGTGCTGAAATGAACGGTGTGTCTAAAATATGTTGCTGGCGTCAAAATAAGACTTTTTCCAGCATGAAAACACTATTTTACATTAGAAGAAGCATTTTGCAGAGTTTTCACGTTTGTTTCTGTCATCTGCAGTACCTGGCACTTTCAGGACAAACGTTGTGAAAAACAGTCTCATATGGGCAGGAACGGTGAAATTTTACCGTTTGAGCTGAAATGACAGCTTTGCATCAAATATGTTGCTGGCGTCAAAATAAGACTTTTTCCAGCATGGAAACACTATTTTACATTAGAAGAAGCATTTTGCAGAGTTTTCCCGTGTGTTTCTTTCATCTGCAGTACCTGGCACTTTCAGGGCAAACGTTGTGAAAAACAGTCTCATATGGCCAGGAACGGTGAAATTTTACCGTTTGAGCTGAAATGACAGCTTTGCATCAAATATGTTGCTGGCGTCAAAATAAGACTTTTTCCAGCATGGAAACACTATTTTACATTAGAAGAAGCATTTCGCAGAGTTTTCAAGTATGTTTCTGTGATTTGTACTGTGTGGCATATTCAGGGCACACGCTGTGTCCCAGAAACACAGAGAATGGCTGGAAACGCTTAAAACGGTAAGTTTCAGTCAGTTAGTGCTGAAATGAACGGTGTGTCTAAAATATGTTGCTGGCGTCAAAATAAGACTTTTTCCAGCATGAAAACACTATTTTACATTAGAAGAAGCATTTTGCAGAGTTTTCACGTGTGTTTCTGTCATCTGCAGTACCTGGCACTTTCAGGACAAACGTTGTGAAAAACAGTCTCATATGGGCAGGAACGGTGAAATTTTACCGTTTGAGCTGAAATGACAGCTTTGCATCAAATATGTTGCTGGCGTCAAAATAAGACTTTTTCCAGCATGGAAACACTATTTTACATTAGAAGAAGCATTTTGCAGAGTTTTCAAGTATGTTTCTGTGATTTGCACTGCGTGGCATTTTCAGGGCACACGCTGTGTCCCAGACACACAGAGAATGGCTGGAAACGCTTAAAACGGTAAGTTTCAGTCAGTTAGTGCTGAAATGAACGGTGTGTCTAAAATATGTTGCTGGCGTCAAAATAAGACTTTTTCCAGCATGAAAACACTATTTTACATTAGAAGAAGCATTTTGCAGAGTTTTCACGTTTGTTTCTGTCATCTGCAGTACCTGGCACTTTCAGGACAAACGTTGTGAAAAACAGTCTCATATGGGCAGGAACGGTGAAATTTTACCGTTTGAGCTGAAATGACAGCTTTGCATCAAATATGTTGCTGGCGTCAAAATAAGACTTTTTCCAGCATGGAAACACTATTTTACATTAGAAGAAGCATTTTGCAGAGTTTTCCCGTGTGTTTCTTTCATCTGCAGTACCTGGCACTTTCAGGGCAAACGTTGTGAAAAACAGTCTCATATGGCCAGGAACGGTGAAATTTTACCGTTTGAGCTGAAATGACAGCTTTGCATCAAATATGTTGCTGGCGTCAAAATAAGACTTTTTCCAGCATGGAAACACTATTTTACATTAGAAGAAGCATTTCGCAGAGTTTTCAAGTATGTTTCTGTGATTTGTACTGTGTGGCATATTCAGGGCACACGCTGTGTCCCAGACACACAGAGAATGGCTGGAAACGCTTAAAACGGTAAGTTTCAGTCAGTTAGTGCTGAAATGAACGGTGTGTCTAAAATATGTTGCTGGCGTCAAAATAAGACTTTTTCCAGCATGAAAACACTATTTTACATTAGAAGAAGCATTTTGCAGAGTTTTCACGTGTGTTTCTGTCATCTGCAGTACCTGGCACTTTCAGGACAAACGTTGTGAAAAACAGTCTCATATGGGCAGGAACGGTGAAATTTTACCGTTTGAGCTGAAATGACAGCTTTGCATCAAATATGTTGCTGGCGTCAAAATAAGACTTTTTCCAGCATGGAAACACTATTTTACATTAGAAGAAGCATTTCGCAGAGTTTTCAAGTATGTTTCTGTGATTTGTACTGTGTGGCATTTTCAGGGCACACGCTGTGTCCCAGACACACGGAGAATGGCTGGAAACGCTTAAAACGGCAAGTTTCAGTCAGTTAGTGCTGAAATGAACGGTGTGTCTAAAATATGTTGCTGGCGTCAAAATAAGACTTTTTCCAGCATGAAAACACTATTTTACATTAGAAGAAGCATTTTGCAGAGTTTTCACGTGTGTTTCTTTCATCTGCAGTACCTGGCACTTTCAGGGCAAACGTTGTGAAAAACACTTTCATATGTGCTGGAAGCGCTAAAACTGTAATGTTTGAGCTGAAATGACAGCTTTGCATCAAATATGTTGCTGGCGTCAAAATAAGACTTTTTCCAGCATGAAAACACTATTTTACATTAGAAGAAGCATTTTGCAGAGTTTTCCAGTGTGTTTCTTTCATCTGCAGTACCTGGCACTTTCAGGGCAAACGTTGTGAAAAACACTTTCATATGTGCTGGAAGCGCTAAAACTGTAATGTTTGAGCTGAAATGACAGCTTTGCATCAAATATGTTGCTGGCGTCAAAATAAGACTTTTTCCAGCATGGAAACACTATTTTACATTAGAAGAAGCATTTCGCAGAGTTTTCAAGTATGTTTCTGTGATTTGTACTGTGTGGCATTTTCAGGGCACACGCTGTGTCCCAGACACACGGAGAATGGCTGGAAACGCTTAAAACGGCAAGTTTCAGTCAGTTAGTGCTGAAATGAACGGTGTGTCTAAAATATGTTGCTGGCGTCAAAATAAGACTGTTCCCAGCATGGAAACACTATTTTACATTAGAAGAAGCATTTTGCAGAGTTTTCCCGTGTGTTTCTTTCATCTGCAGTACCTGGCACTTTCAGGGCAAACGCTGGGAAAAGAGCATCTGGAACTGGCTGGAACGGTCAAATTCTAACGCTAGAGCTGAAAGGAACGGTGTGTCTAAGATATGTTGCTGGCGTCAAAATAAGACTTTTTTCAGCATGGAAACACTATTTTACATTAGAAGAAGCATTTTGCAGAGTTTTCCAGTATGTTTCTGTGATTTGCACTGTGTGGCATTTTCAGGGCACACGCTGGGAAAAGAGCATCTGGAACTGGCTGGAACGGTCAAATTCTAACGCTAGAGCTGAAAGGAACGGTGTGTCTAAAATATGTTGCTGGCGTCAAAATAAGACTTTTTCTGTCATTTTTTCTGTGTTTCTGTCATCTGCAGTACCTGGCACTTTCAGGGCAAACGCTGGGAAAAGAGCATCTGGAACTGACTGGAACGGTCAAATTCTAACGCTAGAGCTGAAAGGAACGGTGTGTCTAAAATATGTTGCTGGCGTCAAAATAAGACTTTTTCCAGCATGGAAACACTATTTTACATTAGAAGAAGCAGTTTGCTGAGTTTTCCCGTGTGTTTCTGTCATCTGCAGTACCTGGCACTTTCAGGGCAAACGTTGTGAAAAACAGTCTCAAATGGCCAGGAACGGTCCAATTTTACCGTTTGAGCTGAAATGAAAGCTTTGTATCAAATATGTTGCTGGCGTCAAAATAAGACTGTTTCCAGCATGGAAACACTATTTTACATTAGAAGAAGCATTTTGCAGAGTTTTCCCGTGTGTTTCTGTCATCTGCAGTACCTGGCACTTTCAGGGCAAACGTTGTGAAAAACACTCTCAAATTGGCATGAACGGTCAAATTTTTACCGTTTGAGCTGAAATGACAGCTTTGCATCAAATGTGCTGCCGGCGTGAAAATAAGACTTTTTCCAGCATGGAAACACTATTTTACATTAGAAGAAGCATTTTGCTGAGTTTTCCCGTGTGTTTCTGTCATCTGCAGTACCTGGCACTTTCAGGGCAAACGTTGTGAAAAACAGTCTCATATGGCCAGGAACGGTCAAATTTTAACGTTTGAAATTTTACCGCTGAAATTTAGCGTTCCAGCTAGTTCCAGGTGGTTTTTTTTACCAGCGTGTGCCCTGAAAATGCCACACAGTACAAATCACAGAAACATACTTGAAAACTCTGCAAAATGCTTCTTCTAATGTAAAATAATGTTTCCATGCTGGAAAAAGTCTTATTTTGACGCCAGCAACATATTTTAGACACACCGTTCATTTCAGCACTAACTGACAGAAACTTGCCGTTTTAAGCCTTTCCAGCCATTCTCTGTGTGTCTGGGACACAGCGTGTGCCCCGAAAATGCCACACAGTACAAATCACAGAAACATACTTGAAAACTCTGCGAAATGCTTCTTCTAATGTAAAATAGTGTTTCCATGCTGGAAACAGTCTTATTTTGACGACAGCAACATATTTTAGACACACCGTTCATTTCAGCACTAACTGACAGAAACTTGCCGTTTTAAGCGTTTCCAGCCATTCTCTGTGTGTCTGGGACACAGCGTGTGCCCCGAAAATGCCACACAGTACAAATCACAGAAACATACTTGAAAACTCTGCCAAATGCTTCTTCTAATGTAAAATAGTGTTTCCATGCTGGAAACAGTCTTATTTTGACGCCAGCAACATATTTGATACAAAGCTTTCATTTCAGCTCAAACGGTAAAATTGGACCGTTCCTGGCCATTTGAGACTGTTTTTCACAACGTTTGCCCTGAAAGTGCCAGGTACTGCAGATGAAAGAAACACACGGGAAAACTCAGCAAAATGCTTCTTCTAATGTAAAATAGTGTTTCCATGCTGGAAACAGTCTTATTTTGACGCCAGCAACATATTTTAGACACACCGTTCATTTCAGCACTAACTGACAGAAACTTGCCGTTTTAAACGTTTCCAGCCATTCTCTGTGTATCTGGGACACAGCGTGTGCCCCGAAAATGCCACACAGTACAAATCACAGAAACATACTTGAAAACTCTGCAAAATGCTTCTTCTAATGTAAAATAGTGTTTCCATGCTGGAAACAGTCTTATTTTGACGCCAGCAACATATTTGATACAAAGCTTTCATTTCAGCTCAAACGGTAAAATTGGACCGTTCCTGGCCATTTGAGACTGTTTTTCACAACGTTTGCCCTGAAAGTGCCAGGTACTGCAGATGAAAGAAACACACGGGAAAACTCAGCAAAATGCTTCTTCTAATGTAAAATAGTGTTTCCATGCTGGAAACAGTCTTATTTTGACGCCAGCAACATATTTTAGACACACCGTTCATTTCAGCACTAACTGACAGAAACTTGCCGTTTTAAACGTTTCCAGCCATTCTCTGTGTATCTGGGACACAGCGTGTGCCCCGAAAATGCCACACAGTACAAATCACAGAAACATACTTGAAAACTCTGCAAAATGCTTCTTCTAATGTAAAATAGTGTTTCCATGCTGGAAACAGTCTTATTTTGACGCCAGCAACATATTTGATACAAAGCTTTCATTTCAGCTCAAACGGTAAAATTGGACCGTTCCTGGCCATTTGAGACTGTTTTTCACAACGTTTGCCCTGAAAGTGCCAGGTACTGCAGATGAAAGAAACACACGGGAAAACTCAGCAAAATGCTTCTTCTAATGTAAAATAGTGTTTCCATGCTGGAAACAGTCTTATTTTGACGCCAGCAACATATTTTAGACACACCGTTCATTTCAGCACTAACTGACAGAAACTTGCCGTTTTAAACGTTTCCAGCCATTCTCTGTGTATCTGGGACACAGCGTGTGCCCCGAAAATGCCACACAGTACAAATCACAGAAACATACTTGAAAACTCTGCAAAATGCTTCTTCTAATGTAAAATAGTGTTTCCATGCTGGAAACAGTCTTATTTTGACGCCAGCAACATATTTGATACAAAGCTGTCATTTCAGCTCAAACGGTAAAATTGGACCGTTCCTGGCCATTTGAGACTGTTTTTCACAACGTTTGCCCTGAAAGTGCCAGGTACTGCAGATGAAAGAAACACACGGGAAAACTCAGCAAAATGCTTCTTCTAATGTAAAATAGTGTTTCCATGCTGGAAACAGTCTTATTTTGACGCCAGCAACATATTTGATACAAAGCTTTCATTTCAGCTCAAACGGTAAAATTGGACCGTTCCTGGCCATTTGAGACTGTTTTTCACAACGTTTGCCCTGAAAGTGCCAGGTACTGCAGATGAAAGAAACACACGGGAAAACTCAGCAAAATGCTTCTTCTAATGTAAAATAGTGTTTCCATGCTGGAAACAGTCTTATTTTGACGCCAGCAACATATTTTAGACACACCGTTCATTTCAGCACTAACTGACAGAAACTTGCCGTTTTAAACGTTTCCAGCCATTCTCTGTGTATCTGGGACACAGCGTGTGCCCCGAAAATGCCACACAGTACAAATCACAGAAACATACTTGAAAACTCTGCAAAATGCTTCTTCTAATGTAAAATAGTGTTTCCATGCTGGAAACAGTCTTATTTTGACGCCAGCAACATATTTGATACAAAGCTGTCATTTCAGCTCAAACGGTAAAATTGGACCGTTCCTGGCCATTTGAGACTGTTTTTCACAACGTTTGCCCTGAAAGTGCCAGGTACTGCAGATGAAAGAAACACACGGGAAAACTCAGCAAAATGCTTCTTCTAATGTAAAATAGTGTTTCCATGCTGGAAACAGTCTTATTTTGACGCCAGCAACATATTTGATACAAAGCTTTCATTTCAGCTCAAACGGTAAAATTGGACCGTTCCTGGCCATTTGAGACTGTTTTTCACAACGTTTGCCCTGAAAGTGCCAGGTACTGCAGATGAAAGAAACACACGGGAAAACTCAGCAAAATGCTTCTTCTAATGTAAAATAGTGTTTCCATGCTGGAAACAGTCTTATTTTGACGCCAGCAACATATTTTAGACACACCGTTCATTTCAGCACTAACTGACAGAAACTTGCCGTTTTAAACGTTTCCAGCCATTCTCTGTGTATCTGGGACACAGCGTGTGCCCCGAAAATGCCACACAGTACAAATCACAGAAACATACTTGAAAACTCTGCAAAATGCTTCTTCTAATGTAAAATAGTGTTTCCATGCTGGAAACAGTCTTATTTTGACGCCAGCAACATATTTGATACAAAGCTTTCATTTCAGCTCAAACGGTAAAATTGGACCGTTCCTGGCCATTTGAGACTGTTTTTCACAACGTTTGCCCTGAAAGTGCAAGGTACTGCAGATGAAAGAAACACACGGGAAAACTCAGCAAAATGCTTCTTCTAATGTAAAATAGTGTTTCCATGCTGGAAACAGTCTTATTTTGACGCCAGCAACATATTTGATACAAAGCTTTCATTTCAGCTCAAACGGTAAAATTGGACCGTTCCTGGCCATTTGAGACTGTTTTTCACAACGTTTGCCCTGAAAGTGCCAGGTACTGCAGATGAAAGAAACACACGGGAAAACTCAGCAAAATGCTTCTTCTAATGTAAAATAGTGTTTCCATGCTGGAAACAGTCTTATTTTGACGCCAGCAACATATTTTAGACACACCGTTCATTTCAGCACTAACTGACAGAAACTTGCCGTTTTAAACGTTTCCAGCCATTCTCTGTGTATCTGGGACACAGCGTGTGCCCCGAAAATGCCACACAGTACAAATCACAGAAACATACTTGAAAACTCTGCAAAATGCTTCTTCTAATGTAAAATAGTGTTTCCATGCTGGAAACAGTCTTATTTTGACGCCAGCAACATATTTGATACAAAGCTTTCATTTCAGCTCAAACGGTAAAATTGGACCGTTCCTGGCCATTTGAGACTGTTTTTCACAACGTTTGCCCTGAAAGTGCCAGGTACTGCAGATGAAAGAAACACACGGGAAAACTCAGCAAAATGCTTCTTCTAATGTAAAATAGTGTTTCCATGCTGGAAACAGTCTTATTTTGACGCCAGCAACATATTTTAGACACACCGTTCATTTCAGCACTAACTGACAGAAACTTGCCGTTTTAAACGTTTCCAGCCATTCTCTGTGTATCTGGGACACAGCGTGTGCCCCGAAAATGCCACACAGTACAAATCACAGAAACATACTTGAAAACTCTGCAAAATGCTTCTTCTAATGTAAAATAGTGTTTCCATGCTGGAAACAGTCTTATTTTGACGCCAGCAACATATTTGATACAAAGCTTTCATTTCAGCTCAAACGGTAAAATTGGACCGTTCCTGGCCATTTGAGACTGTTTTTCACAACGTTTGCCCTGAAAGTGCCAGGTACTGCAGATGAAAGAAACACACGGGAAAACTCAGCAAAATGCTTCTTCTAATGTAAAATAGTGTTTCCATGCTGGAAACAGTCTTATTTTGACGCCAGCAACATATTTTAGACACACCGTTCATTTCAGCACTAACTGACAGAAACTTGCCGTTTTAAACGTTTCCAGCCATTCTCTGTGTATCTGGGACACAGCGTGTGCCCCGAAAATGCCACACAGTACAAATCACAGAAAACATACTTGAAAACTCTGCAAAATGCTTCTTCTAATGTAAAATAGTGTTTCCATGCTGGAAACAGTCTTATTTTGACGCCAGCAACATATTTGATACAAAGCTGTCATTTCAGCTCAAACGGTAAAATTGGACCGTTCCTGGCCATTTGAGACTGTTTTTCACAACGTTTGCCCTGAAAGTGCCAGGTACTGCAGATGAAAGAAACACACGGGAAAACTCAGCAAAATGCTTCTTCTAATGTAAAATAGTGTTTCCATGCTGGAAACAGTCTTATTTTGACGCCAGCAACATATTTGATACAAAGCTTTCATTTCAGCTCAAACGGTAAAATTGGACCGTTCCTGGCCATTTGAGACTGTTTTTCACAACGTTTGCCCTGAAAGTGCCAGGTACTGCAGATGAAAGAAACACACGGGAAAACTCAGCAAAATGCTTCTTCTAATGTAAAATAGTGTTTCCATGCTGGAAACAGTCTTATTTTGACGCCAGCAACATATTTTAGACACACCGTTCATTTCAGCACTAACTGACAGAAACTTGCCGTTTTAAACGTTTCCAGCCATTCTCTGTGTATCTGGGACACAGCGTGTGCCCCGAAAATGCCACACAGTACAAATCACAGAAACATACTTGAAAACTCTGCAAAATGCTTCTTCTAATGTAAAATAGTGTTTCCATGCTGGAAACAGTCTTATTTTGACGCCAGCAACATATTTGATACAAAGCTTTCATTTCAGCTCAAACGGTAAAATTGGACCGTTCCTGGCCATTTGAGACTGTTTTTCACAACGTTTGCCCTGAAAGTGCCAGGTACTGCAGATGAAAGAAACACACGGGAAAACTCAGCAAAATGCTTCTTCTAATGTAAAATAGTGTTTCCATGCTGGAAACAGTCTTATTTTGACGCCAGCAACATATTTGATACAAAGCTTTCATTTCAGCTCAAACGGTAAAATTGGACCGTTCCTGGCCATTTGAGACTGTTTTTCACAACGTTTGCCCTGAAAGTGCCAGGTACTGCAGATGAAAGAAACACACGGGAAAACTCAGCAAAATGCTTCTTCTAATGTAAAATAGTGTTTCCATGCTGGAAACAGTCTTATTTTGACGCCAGCAACATATTTTAGACACACCGTTCATTTCAGCACTAACTGACAGAAACTTGCCGTTTTAAACGTTTCCAGCCATTCTCTGTGTATCTGGGACACAGCGTGTGCCCCGAAAATGCCACACAGTACAAATCACAGAAACATACTTGAAAACTCTGCAAAATGCTTCTTCTAATGTAAAATAGTGTTTCCATGCTGGAAACAGTCTTATTTTGACGCCAGCAACATATTTGATACAAAGCTTTCATTTCAGCTCAAACGGTAAAATTGGACCGTTCCTGGCCATTTGAGACTGTTTTTCACAACGTTTGCCCTGAAAGTGCCAGGTACTGCAGATGAAAGAAACACACGGGAAAACTCAGCAAAATGCTTCTTCTAATGTAAAATAGTGTTTCCATGCTGGAAACAGTCTTATTTTGACGCCAGCAACATATTTTAGACACACCGTTCATTTCAGCACTAACTGACAGAAACTTGCCGTTTTAAACGTTTCCAGCCATTCTCTGTGTATCTGGGACACAGCGTGTGCCCCGAAAATGCCACACAGTACAAATCACAGAAACATACTTGAAAACTCTGCAAAATGCTTCTTCTAATGTAAAATAGTGTTTCCATGCTGGAAACAGTCTTATTTTGACGCCAGCAACATATTTGATACAAAGCTTTCATTTCAGCTCAAACGGTAAAATTGGACCGTTCCTGGCCATTTGAGACTGTTTTTCACAACGTTTGCCCTGAAAGTGCAAGGTACTGCAGATGAAAGAAACACACGGGAAAACTCAGCAAAATGCTTCTTCTAATGTAAAATAGTGTTTCCATGCTGGAAACAGTCTTATTTTGACGCCAGCAACATATTTGATACAAAGCTTTCATTTCAGCTCAAACGGTAAAATTGGACCGTTCCTGGCCATTTGAGACTGTTTTTCACAACGTTTGCCCTGAAAGTGCCAGGTACTGCAGATGAAAGAAACACACGGGAAAACTCAGCAAAATGCTTCTTCTAATGTAAAATAGTGTTTCCATGCTGGAAACAGTCTTATTTTGACGCCAGCAACATATTTTAGACACACCGTTCATTTCAGCACTAACTGACAGAAACTTGCCGTTTTAAACGTTTCCAGCCATTCTCTGTGTATCTGGGACACAGCGTGTGCCCCGAAAATGCCACACAGTACAAATCACAGAAACATACTTGAAAACTCTGCAAAATGCTTCTTCTAATGTAAAATAGTGTTTCCATGCTGGAAACAGTCTTATTTTGACGCCAGCAACATATTTGATACAAAGCTTTCATTTCAGCTCAAACGGTAAAATTGGACCGTTCCTGGCCATTTGAGACTGTTTTTCACAACGTTTGCCCTGAAAGTGCCAGGTACTGCAGATGAAAGAAACACACGGGAAAACTCAGCAAAATGTTTCTTCTAATGTAAAATAGTGTTTCCATGCTGGAAACAGTCTTATTTTGACGCCAGCAACATATTTTAGACACACCGTTCATTTCAGCACTAACTGACAGAAACTTGCCGTTTTAAACGTTTCCAGCCATTCTCTGTGTATCTGGGACACAGCGTGTGCCCCGAAAATGCCACACAGTACAAATCACAGAAACATACTTGAAAACTCTGCAAAATGCTTCTTCTAATGTAAAATAGTGTTTCCATGCTGGAAACAGTCTTATTTTGACGCCAGCAACATATTTGATACAAAGCTTTCATTTCAGCTCAAACGGTAAAATTGGACCGTTCCTGGCCATTTGAGACTGTTTTTCACAACGTTTGCCCTGAAAGTGCCAGGTACTGCAGATGAAAGAAACACACGGGAAAACTCAGCAAAATGCTTCTTCTAATGTAAAATAGTGTTTCCATGCTGGAAACAGTCTTATTTTGACGCCAGCAACATATTTTAGACACACCGTTCATTTCAGCACTAACTGACAGAAACTTGCCGTTTTAAACGTTTCCAGCCATTCTCTGTGTATCTGGGACACAGCGTGTGCCCCGAAAATGCCACACAGTACAAATCACAGAAACATACTTGAAAACTCAGCAAAATGCTTCTTCTAATGTAAAATAGTGTTTCCATGCTGGAAACAGTCTTATTTTGACGCCAGCAACATATTTGATACAAAGCTTTCATTTCAGCTCAAACGGTAAAATTGGACCGTTCCTGGCCATTTGAGACTGTTTTTCACAACGTTTGCCCTGAAAGTGCCAGGTACTGCAGATGAAAGAAACACACGGGAAAACTCAGCAAAATGCTTCTTCTAATGTAAAATAGTGTTTCCATGCTGGAAACAGTCTTATTTTGACGCCAGCAACATATTTTAGACACACCGTTCATTTCAGCACTAACTGACAGAAACTTGCCGTTTTAAACGTTTCCAGCCATTCTCTGTGTATCTGGGACACAGCGTGTGCCCCGAAAATGCCACACAGTACAAATCACAGAAACATACTTGAAAACTCTGCAAAATGCTTCTTCTAATGTAAAATAGTGTTTCCATGCTGGAAACAGTCTTATTTTGACGCCAGCAACATATTTGATACAAAGCTTTCATTTCAGCTCAAACGGTAAAATTGGACCGTTCCTGGCCATTTGAGACTGTTTTTCACAACGTTTGCCCTGAAAGTGCCAGGTACTGCAGATGAAAGAAACACACGGGAAAACTCAGCAAAATGCTTCTTCTAATGTAAAATAGTGTTTCCATGCTGGAAACAGTCTTATTTTGACGCCAGCAACATATTTGATACAAAGCTTTCATTTCAGCTCAAACGGTAAAATTGGACCGTTCCTGGCCATTTGAGACTGTTTTTCACAACGTTTGCCCTGAAAGTGCCAGGTACTGCAGATGAAAGAAACACACGGGAAAACTCAGCAAAATGCTTCTTCTAATGTAAAATAGTGTTTCCATGCTGGAAACAGTCTTATTTTGACGCCAGCAACATATTTTAGACACACCGTTCATTTCAGCACTAACTGACAGAAACTTGCCGTTTTAAACGTTTCCAGCCATTCTCTGTGTATCTGGGACACAGCGTGTGCCCCGAAAATGCCACACAGTACAAATCACAGAAACATACTTGAAAACTCTGCAAAATGCTTCTTCTAATGTAAAATAGTGTTTCCATGCTGGAAACAGTCTTATTTTGACGCCAGCAACATATTTGATACAAAGCTTTCATTTCAGCTCAAACGGTAAAATTGGACCGTTCCTGGCCATTTGAGACTGTTTTTCACAACGTTTGCCCTGAAAGTGCCAGGTACTGCAGATGAAAGAAACACACGGGAAAACTCAGCAAAATGCTTCTTCTAATGTAAAATAGTGTTTCCATGCTGGAAACAGTCTTATTTTGACGCCAGCAACATATTTTAGACACACCGTTCATTTCAGCACTAACTGACAGAAACTTGCCGTTTTAAACGTTTCCAGCCATTCTCTGTGTATCTGGGACACAGCGTGTGCCCCGAAAATGCCACACAGTACAAATCACAGAAACATACTTGAAAACTCTGCAAAATGCTTCTTCTAATGTAAAATAGTGTTTCCATGCTGGAAACAGTCTTATTTTGACGCCAGCAACATATTTGATACAAAGCTGTCATTTCAGCTCAAACGGTAAAATTGGACCGTTCCTGGCCATTTGAGACTGTTTTTCACAACGTTTGCCCTGAAAGTGCCAGGTACTGCAGATGAAAGAAACACACGGGAAAACTCAGCAAAATGCTTCTTCTAATGTAAAATAGTGTTTCCATGCTGGAAACAGTCTTATTTTGACGCCAGCAACATATTTTAGACACACCGTTCATTTCAGCACTAACTGACAGAAACTTGCCGTTTTAAACGTTTCCAGCCATTCTCTGTGTATCTGGGACACAGCGTGTGCCCCGAAAATGCCACACAGTACAAATCACAGAAACATACTTGAAAACTCTGCAAAATGCTTCTTCTAATGTAAAATAGTGTTTCCATGCTGGAAACAGTCTTATTTTGACGCCAGCAACATATTTGATACAAAGCTTTCATTTCAGCTCAAACGGTAAAATTGGACCGTTCCTGGCCATTTGAGACTGTTTTTCACAACGTTTGCCCTGAAAGTGCCAGGTACTGCAGATGAAAGAAACACACGGGAAAACTCAGCAAAATGCTTCTTCTAATGTAAAATAGTGTTTCCATGCTGGAAACAGTCTTATTTTGACGCCAGCAACATATTTTAGACACACCGTTCATTTCAGCACTAACTGACAGAAACTTGCCGTTTTAAGCGTTTCCAGCCATTCTCTGTGTGTCTGGGACACAGCGTGTGCCCCGAAAATGCCACACAGTACAAATCACAGAAACATACTTGAAAACTCTGCAAAATGCTTCTTCTAATGTAAAATAGTGTTTCCATGCTGGAAACAGTCTTATTTTGACGCCAGCAACATATTTGATACAAAGCTTTCATTTCAGCTCAAACGGTAAAATTTGGACCGTTCCTGGCCATTTGAGACTGTTTTTCACAACGTTTGCCCAGAAAGTGCCAGGTACTGCAGATGAAAGAAACACACGGGAAAACTCAGCAAAATGCTTCTTCTAATGTAAAATAGTGTTTCCATGCTGGAAACAGTCTTATTTTGACGCCAGCAACATATTTGATACAAAGCTTTCATTTCAGCTCAAACGGTAAAATTGGACCATTCCTGGCCATTTGAGACTGTTTTTCACAACGTTTGCCCTGAAAGTGCCAGGTACTGCAGATGAAAGAAACACACGGGAAAACTCAGCAAAATGCTTCTTCTAATGTAAAATAGTGTTTCCATGCTGGAAACAGTCTTATTTTGACGCCAGCAACATATTTTAGACACACCGTTCATTTCAGCACTAACTGACAGAAACTTGCCGTTTTAAACGTTTCCAGCCATTCTCTGTGTATCTGGGACACAGCGTGTGCCCCGAAAATGCCACACAGTACAAATCACAGAAACATACTTGAAAACTCTGCAAAATGCTTCTTCTAATGTAAAATAGTGTTTCCATGCTGGAAACAGTCTTATTTTGACGACAGCAACATATTTTAGACACACCGTTCATTTCAGCACTAACTGACAGAAACTTGCCGTTTTAAGCGTTTCCAGCCATTCTCTGTGTGTCTGGGACACAGCGTGTGCCCCGAAAATGCCACACAGTACAAATCACAGAAACATACTTGAAAACTCTGCAAAATGCTTCTTCTAATGTAAAATAGTGTTTCCATGCTGGAAACAGTCTTATTTTGACGCCAGCAACATATTTGATACAAAGCTTTCATTTCAGCTCAAACGGTAAAATTTGGACCGTTCCTGGCCATTTGAGACTGTTTTTCACAACGTTTGCCCAGAAAGTGCCAGGTACTGCAGATGAAAGAAACACACGGGAAAACTCTGCAAAATGCTTCTTCTAATGTAAAATAGTGTTTCCATGCTGGAAACAGTCTTATTTTGACGCCAGCAACATATTTGATACAAAGCTTTCATTTCAGCTCAAACGGTAAAATTGGACCGTTCCTGGCCATTTGAGACTGTTTTTCACAACGTTTGCCCTGAAAGTGCCAGGTACTGCAGATGAAAGAAACACACGGGAAAACTCAGCAAAATGCTTCTTCTAATGTAAAATAGTGTTTCCATGCTGGAAACAGTCTTATTTTGACGCCAGCAACATATTTTAGACACACCGTTCATTTCAGCACTAACTGACTGAAACTTGCCGTTTTAAACGTTTCCAGCCATTCTCTGTGTATCTGGGACACAGCGTGTGCCCCGAAAATGCCACACAGTACAAATCACAGAAACATACTTGAAAACTCTGCAAAATGCTTCTTCTAATGTAAAATAGTGTTTCCATGCTGGAAACAGTCTTATTTTGACGACAGCAACATATTTTAGACACACCGTTCATTTCAGCACTAACTGACAGAAACTTGCCGTTTTAAGCGTTTCCAGCCATTCTCTGTGTGTCTGGGACACAGCGTGTGCCCCGAAAATGCCACACAGTACAAATCACAGAAACATACTTGAAAACTCTGCAAAATGCTTCTTCTAATGTAAAATAGTGTTTCCATGCTGGAAACAGTCTTATTTTGACGCCAGCAACATATTTGATACAAAGCTTTCATTTCAGCTCAAACGGTAAAATTGGACCGTTCCTGGCCATTTGAGACTGTTTTTCACAACGTTTGCCCAGAAAGTGCCAGGTACTGCAGATGAAAGAAACACACGGGAAAACTCAGCAAAATGCTTCTTCTAATGTAAAATAGTGTTTCCATGCTGGAAACAGTCTTATTTTGACGCCAGCAACATATTTTAGACACACCGTTCATTTCAGCACTAACTGACAGAAACTTGCCGTTTTAAACGTTTCCAGCCATTCTCTGTGTATCTGGGACACAGCGTGTGCCCCGAAAATGCCACACAGTACAAATCACAGAAACATACTTGAAAACTCTGCAAAATGCTTCTTCTAATGTAAAATAGTGTTTCCATGCTGGAAACAGTCTTATTTTGACGCCAGCAACATATTTGATACAAAGCTTTCATTTCAGCTCAAACGGTAAAATTGGACCGTTCCTGGCCATTTGAGACTGTTTTTCACAACGTTTGCCCTGAAAGTGCCAGGTACTGCAGATGAAAGAAACACACGGGAAAACTCAGCAAAATGCTTCTTCTAATGTAAAATAGTGTTTCCATGCTGGAAACAGTCTTATTTTGACGCCAGCAACATATTTGATACAAAGCTTTCATTTCAGCTCAAACGGTAAAATTGGACCGTTCCTGGCCATTTGAGACTGTTTTTCACAACGTTTGCCCTGAAAGTGCCAGGTACTGCAGATGAAAGAAACACACGGGAAAACTCAGCAAAATGCTTCTTCTAATGTAAAATAGTGTTTCCATGCTGGAAACAGTCTTATTTTGACGCCAGCAACATATTTGATACAAAGCTTTCATTTCAGCTCAAACGGTAAAATTGGACCGTTCCTGGCCATTTGAGACTGTTTTTCACAACGTTTGCCCTGAAAGTGCCAGGTACTGCAGATGAAAGAAACACACGGGAAAACTCAGCAAAATGCTTCTTCTAATGTAAAATAGTGTTTCCATGCTGGAAACAGTCTTATTTTGACGCCAGCAACATATTTTAGACACACCGTTCATTTCAGCACTAACTGACAGAAACTTGCCGTTTTAAACGTTTCCAGCCATTCTCTGTGTATCTGGGACACAGCGTGTGCCCCGAAAATGCCACACAGTACAAATCACAGAAACATACTTGAAAACTCTGCAAAATGCTTCTTCTAATGTAAAATAGTGTTTCCATGCTGGAAACAGTCTTATTTTGACGCCAGCAACATATTTGATACAAAGCTTTCATTTCAGCTCAAACGGTAAAATTGGACCGTTCCTGGCCATTTGAGACTGTTTTTCACAACGTTTGCCCTGAAAGTGCCAGGTACTGCAGATGAAAGAAACACACGGGAAAACTCAGCAAAATGCTTCTTCTAATGTAAAATAGTGTTTCCATGCTGGAAACAGTCTTATTTTGACGCCAGCAACATATTTTAGACACACCGTTCATTTCAGCACTAACTGACAGAAACTTGCCGTTTTAAACGTTTCCAGCCATTCTCTGTGTATCTGGGACACAGCGTGTGCCCCGAAAATGCCACACAGTACAAATCACAGAAACATACTTGAAAACTCTGCAAAATGCTTCTTCTAATGTAAAATAGTGTTTCCATGCTGGAAACAGTCTTATTTTGACGCCAGCAACATATTTGATACAAAGCTTTCATTTCAGCTCAAACGGTAAAATTGGACCGTTCCTGGCCATTTGAGACTGTTTTTCACAACGTTTGCCCTGAAAGTGCCAGGTACTGCAGATGAAAGAAACACACGGGAAAACTCAGCAAAATGCTTCTTCTAATGTAAAATAGTGTTTCCATGCTGGAAACAGTCTTATTTTGACGCCAGCAACATATTTGATACAAAGCTTTCATTTCAGCTCAAACGGTAAAATTGGACCGTTCCTGGCCATTTGAGACTGTTTTTCACAACGTTTGCCCTGAAAGTGCCAGGTACTGCAGATGAAAGAAACACACGGGAAAACTCAGCAAAATGCTTCTTCTAATGTAAAATAGTGTTTCCATGCTGGAAACAGTCTTATTTTGACGCCAGCAACATATTTTAGACACACCGTTCATTTCAGCACTAACTGACAGAAACTTGCCGTTTTAAACGTTTCCAGCCATTCTCTGTGTATCTGGGACACAGCGTGTGCCCCGAAAATGCCACACAGTACAAATCACAGAAACATACTTGAAAACTCTGCAAAATGCTTCTTCTAATGTAAAATAGTGTTTCCATGCTGGAAACAGTCTTATTTTGACGCCAGCAACATATTTGATACAAAGCTTTCATTTCAGCTCAAACGGTAAAATTGGACCGTTCCTGGCCATTTGAGACTGTTTTTCACAACGTTTGCCCTGAAAGTGCCAGGTACTGCAGATGAAAGAAACACACGGGAAAACTCAGCAAAATGCTTCTTCTAATGTAAAATAGTGTTTCCATGCTGGAAACAGTCTTATTTTGACGCCAGCAACATATTTTAGACACACCGTTCATTTCAGCACTAACTGACAGAAACTTGCCGTTTTAAACGTTTCCAGCCATTCTCTGTGTATCTGGGACACAGCGTGTGCCCCGAAAATGCCACACAGTACAAATCACAGAAACATACTTGAAAACTCTGCAAAATGCTTCTTCTAATGTAAAATAGTGTTTCCATGCTGGAAACAGTCTTATTTTGACGCCAGCAACATATTTGATACAAAGCTTTCATTTCAGCTCAAACGGTAAAATTGGACCGTTCCTGGCCATTTGAGACTGTTTTTCACAACGTTTGCCCTGAAAGTGCCAGGTACTGCAGATGAAAGAAACACACGGGGAAAACTCAGCAAAATGCTTCTTCTAATGTAAAATAGTGTTTCCATGCTGGAAACAGTCTTATTTTGACGCCAGCAACATATTTTAGACACACCGTTCATTTCAGCACTAACTGACAGAAACTTGCCGTTTTAAGCGTTTCCAGCCATTCTCTGTGTGTCTGGGACACAGCGTGTGCCCCGAAAATGCCACACAGTACAAATCACAGAAACATACTTGAAAACTCTGCAAAATGCTTCTTCTAATGTAAAATAGTGTTTCCATGCTGGAAACAGTCTTATTTTGACGCCAGCAACATATTTGATACAAAGCTTTCATTTCAGCTCAAACGGTAAAATTTGGACCGTTCCTGGCCATTTGAGACTGTTTTTCACAACGTTTGCCCAGAAAGTGCCAGGTACTGCAGATGAAAGAAACACACGGGAAAACTCAGCAAAATGCTTCTTCTAATGTAAAATAGTGTTTCCATGCTGGAAACAGTCTTATTTTGACGCCAGCAACATATTTTAGACACACCGTTCATTTCAGCACTAACTGACAGAAACTTGCCGTTTTAAACGTTTCCAGCCATTCTCTGTGTATCTGGGACACAGCGTGTGCCCCGAAAATGCCACACAGTACAAATCACAGAAACATACTTGAAAACTCTGCAAAATGCTTCTTCTAATGTAAAATAGTGTTTCCATGCTGGAAACAGTCTTATTTTGACGCCAGCAACATATTTGATACAAAGCTTTCATTTCAGCTCAAACGGTAAAATTGGACCGTTCCTGGCCATTTGAGACTGTTTTTCACAACGTTTGCCCTGAAAGTGCCAGGTACTGCAGATGAAAGAAACACACGGGAAAACTCAGCAAAATGCTTCTTCTAATGTAAAATAGTGTTTCCATGCTGGAAACAGTCTTATTTTGACGCCAGCAACATATTTGATACAAAGCTTTCATTTCAGCTCAAACGGTAAAATTGGACCGTTCCTGGCCATTTGAGACTGTTTTTCACAACGTTTGCCCTGAAAGTGCCAGGTACTGCAGATGAAAGAAACACACGGGAAAACTCAGCAAAATGCTTCTTCTAATGTAAAATAGTGTTTCCATGCTGGAAACAGTCTTATTTTGACGCCAGCAACATATTTTAGACACACCGTTCATTTCAGCACTAACTGACAGAAACTTGCCGTTTTAAACGTTTCCAGCCATTCTCTGTGTATCTGGGACACAGCGTGTGCCCCGAAAATGCCACACAGTACAAATCACAGAAACATACTTGAAAACTCTGCAAAATGCTTCTTCTAATGTAAAATAGTGTTTCCATGCTGGAAACAGTCTTATTTTGACGCCAGCAACATATTTGATACAAAGCTTTCATTTCAGCTCAAACGGTAAAATTGGACCGTTCCTGGCCATTTGAGACTGTTTTTCACAACGTTTGCCCTGAAAGTGCCAGGTACTGCAGATGAAAGAAACACACGGGAAAACTCAGCAAAATGCTTCTTCTAATGTAAAATAGTGTTTCCATGCTGGAAACAGTCTTATTTTGACGCCAGCAACATATTTGATACAAAGCTTTCATTTCAGCTCAAACGGTAAAATTGGACCGTTCCTGGCCATTTGAGACTGTTTTTCACAACGTTTGCCCTGAAAGTGCCAGGTACTGCAGATGAAAGAAACACACGGGAAAACTCAGCAAAATGCTTCTTCTAATGTAAAATAGTGTTTCCATGCTGGAAACAGTCTTATTTTGACGCCAGCAACATATTTTAGACACACCGTTCATTTCAGCACTAACTGACAGAAACTTGCCGTTTTAAACGTTTCCAGCCATTCTCTGTGTATCTGGGACACAGCGTGTGCCCCGAAAATGCCACACAGTACAAATCACAGAAACATACTTGAAAACTCTGCAAAATGCTTCTTCTAATGTAAAATAGTGTTTCCATGCTGGAAACAGTCTTATTTTGACGCCAGCAACATATTTGATACAAAGCTTTCATTTCAGCTCAAACGGTAAAATTGGACCGTTCCTGGCCATTTGAGACTGTTTTTCACAACGTTTGCCCTGAAAGTGCCAGGTACTGCAGATGAAAGAAACACACGGGAAAACTCAGCAAAATGCTTCTTCTAATGTAAAATAGTGTTTCCATGCTGGAAACAGTCTTATTTTGACGCCAGCAACATATTTTAGACACACCGTTCATTTCAGCACTAACTGACAGAAACTTGCCGTTTTAAACGTTTCCAGCCATTCTCTGTGTATCTGGGACACAGCGTGTGCCCCGAAAATGCCACACAGTACAAATCACAGAAACATACTTGAAAACTCTGCAAAATGCTTCTTCTAATGTAAAATAGTGTTTCCATGCTGGAAACAGTCTTATTTTGACGCCAGCAACATATTTGATACAAAGCTTTCATTTCAGCTCAAACGGTAAAATTGGACCGTTCCTGGCCATTTGAGACTGTTTTTCACAACGTTTGCCCTGAAAGTGCCAGGTACTGCAGATGAAAGAAACACACGGGAAAACTCAGCAAAATGCTTCTTCTAATGTAAAATAGTGTTTCCATGCTGGAAACAGTCTTATTTTGACGCCAGCAACATATTTTAGACACACCGTTCATTTCAGCACTAACTGACAGAAACTTGCCGTTTTAAGCGTTTCCAGCCATTCTCTGTGTGTCTGGGACACAGCGTGTGCCCCGAAAATGCCACACAGTACAAATCACAGAAACATACTTGAAAACTCTGCAAAATGCTTCTTCTAATGTAAAATAGTGTTTCCATGCTGGAAACAGTCTTATTTTGACGCCAGCAACATATTTGATACAAAGCTTTCATTTCAGCTCAAACGGTAAAATTTGGACCGTTCCTGGCCATTTGAGACTGTTTTTCACAACGTTTGCCCAGAAAGTGCCAGGTACTGCAGATGAAAGAAACACACGGGAAAACTCAGCAAAATGCTTCTTCTAATGTAAAATAGTGTTTCCATGCTGGAAACAGTCTTATTTTGACGCCAGCAACATATTTTAGACACACCGTTCATTTCAGCACTAACTGACAGAAACTTGCCGTTTTAAACGTTTCCAGCCATTCTCTGTGTATCTGGGACACAGCGTGTGCCCCGAAAATGCCACACAGTACAAATCACAGAAACATACTTGAAAACTCTGCAAAATGCTTCTTCTAATGTAAAATAGTGTTTCCATGCTGGAAACAGTCTTATTTTGACGACAGCAACATATTTTAGACACACCGTTCATTTCAGCACTAACTGACAGAAACTTGCCGTTTTAAGCGTTTCCAGCCATTCTCTGTGTGTCTGGGACACAGCGTGTGCCCCGAAAATGCCACACAGTACAAATCACAGAAACATACTTGAAAACTCTGCAAAATGCTTCTTCTAATGTAAAATAGTGTTTCCATGCTGGAAACAGTCTTATTTTGACGCCAGCAACATATTTGATACAAAGCTTTCATTTCAGCTCAAACGGTAAAATTGGACCGTTCCTGGCCATTTGAGACTGTTTTTCACAACGTTTGCCCAGAAAGTGCCAGGTACTGCAGATGAAAGAAACACACGGGAAAACTCAGCAAAATGCTTCTTCTAATGTAAAATAGTGTTTCCATGCTGGAAACAGTCTTATTTTGACGCCAGCAACATATTTTAGACACACCGTTCATTTCAGCACTAACTGACAGAAACTTGCCGTTTTAAACGTTTCCAGCCATTCTCTGTGTATCTGGGACACAGCGTGTGCCCCGAAAATGCCACACAGTACAAATCACAGAAACATACTTGAAAACTCTGCAAAATGCTTCTTCTAATGTAAAATAGTGTTTCCATGCTGGAAACAGTCTTATTTTGACGCCAGCAACATATTTGATACAAAGCTTTCATTTCAGCTCAAACGGTAAAATTGGACCGTTCCTGGCCATTTGAGACTGTTTTTCACAACGTTTGCCCTGAAAGTGCCAGGTACTGCAGATGAAAGAAACACACGGGAAAACTCAGCAAAATGCTTCTTCTAATGTAAAATAGTGTTTCCATGCTGGAAACAGTCTTATTTTGACGCCAGCAACATATTTGATACAAAGCTTTCATTTCAGCTCAAACGGTAAAATTGGACCGTTCCTGGCCATTTGAGACTGTTTTTCACAACGTTTGCCCTGAAAGTGCCAGGTACTGCAGATGAAAGAAACACACGGGAAAACTCAGCAAAATGCTTCTTCTAATGTAAAATAGTGTTTCCATGCTGGAAACAGTCTTATTTTGACGCCAGCAACATATTTTAGACACACCGTTCATTTCAGCACTAACTGACAGAAACTTGCCGTTTTAAACGTTTCCAGCCATTCTCTGTGTATCTGGGACACAGCGTGTGCCCCGAAAATGCCACACAGTACAAATCACAGAAACATACTTGAAAACTCTGCAAAATGCTTCTTCTAATGTAAAATAGTGTTTCCATGGCTGGAAACAGTCTTATTTTGACGCCAGCAACATATTTGATACAAAGCTTTCATTTCAGCTCAAACGGTAAAATTGGACCGTTCCTGGCCATTTGAGACTGTTTTTCACAACGTTTGCCCTGAAAGTGCCAGGTACTGCAGATGAAAGAAACACACGGGAAAACTCAGCAAAATGCTTCTTCTAATGTAAAATAGTGTTTCCATGCTGGAAACAGTCTTATTTTGACGCCAGCAACATATTTTAGACACACCGTTCATTTCAGCACTAACTGACAGAAACTTGCCGTTTTAAACGTTTCCAGCCATTCTCTGTGTATCTGGGACACAGCGTGTGCCCCGAAAATGCCACACAGTACAAATCACAGAAACATACTTGAAAACTCTGCAAAATGCTTCTTCTAATGTAAAATAGTGTTTCCATGCTGGAAACAGTCTTATTTTGACGCCAGCAACATATTTGATACAAAGCTTTCATTTCAGCTCAAACGGTAAAATTGGACCGTTCCTGGCCATTTGAGACTGTTTTTCACAACGTTTGCCCTGAAAGTGCCAGGTACTGCAGATGAAAGAAACACACGGGAAAACTCAGCAAAATGCTTCTTCTAATGTAAAATAGTGTTTCCATGCTGGAAACAGTCTTATTTTGACGCCAGCAACATATTTTAGACACACCGTTCATTTCAGCACTAACTGACAGAAACTTGCCGTTTTAAACGTTTCCAGCCATTCTCTGTGTATCTGGGACACAGCGTGTGCCCCGAAAATGCCACACAGTACAAATCACAGAAACATACTTGAAAACTCTGCAAAATGCTTCTTCTAATGTAAAATAGTGTTTCCATGCTGGAAACAGTCTTATTTTGACGCCAGCAACATATTTGATACAAAGCTTTCATTTCAGCTCAAACGGTAAAATTGGACCGTTCCTGGCCATTTGAGACTGTTTTTCACAACGTTTGCCCTGAAAGTGCCAGGTACTGCAGATGAAAGAAACACCGGGAAAACTCAGCAAAATGCTTCTTCTAATGTAAAATAGTGTTTCCATGCTGGAAACAGTCTTATTTTGACGCCAGCAACATATTTTAGACACACCGTTCATTTCAGCACTAACTGACAGAAACTTGCCGTTTTAAGCGTTTCCAGCCATTCTCTGTGTGTCTGGGACACAGCGTGTGCCCCGAAAATGCCACACAGTACAAATCACAGAAACATACTTGAAAACTCTGCAAAATGCTTCTTCTAATGTAAAATAGTGTTTCCATGCTGGAAACAGTCTTATTTTGACGCCAGCAACATATTTGATACAAAGCTTTCATTTCAGCTCAAACGGTAAAATTTGGACCGTTCCTGGCCATTTGAGACTGTTTTTCACAACGTTTGCCCAGAAAGTGCCAGGTACTGCAGATGAAAGAAACACACGGGAAAACTCAGCAAAATGCTTCTTCTAATGTAAAATAGTGTTTCCATGCTGGAAACAGTCTTATTTTGACGCCAGCAACATATTTTAGACACACCGTTCATTTCAGCACTAACTGACAGAAACTTGCCGTTTTAAACGTTTCCAGCCATTCTCTGTGTATCTGGGACACAGCGTGTGCCCCGAAAATGCCACACAGTACAAATCACAGAAACATACTTGAAAACTCTGCAAAATGCTTCTTCTAATGTAAAATAGTGTTTCCATGCTGGAAACAGTCTTATTTTGACGCCAGCAACATATTTGATACAAAGCTTTCATTTCAGCTCAAACGGTAAAATTGGACCGTTCCTGGCCATTTGAGACTGTTTTTCACAACGTTTGCCCTGAAAGTGCCAGGTACTGCAGATGAAAGAAACACACGGGAAAACTCAGCAAAATGCTTCTTCTAATGTAAAATAGTGTTTCCATGCTGGAAACAGTCTTATTTTGACGCCAGCAACATATTTTAGACACACCGTTCATTTCAGCACTAACTGACAGAAACTTGCCGTTTTAAACGTTTCCAGCCATTCTCTGTGTATCTGGGACACAGCGTGTGCCCCGAAAATGCCACACAGTACAAATCACAGAAACATACTTGAAAACTCTGCAAAATGCTTCTTCTAATGTAAAATAGTGTTTCCATGCTGGAAACAGTCTTATTTTGACGCCAGCAACATATTTGATACAAAGCTTTCATTTCAGCTCAAACGGTAAAATTGGACCGTTCCTGGCCATTTGAGACTGTTTTTCACAACGTTTGCCCTGAAAGTGCCAGGTACTGCAGATGAAAGAAACACACGGGAAAACTCAGCAAAATGCTTCTTCTAATGTAAAATAGTGTTTCCATGCTGGAAACAGTCTTATTTTGACGCCAGCAACATATTTTAGACACACCGTTCATTTCAGCACTAACTGACAGAAACTTGCCGTTTTAAACGTTTCCAGCCATTCTCTGTGTATCTGGGACACAGCGTGTGCCCCGAAAATGCCACACAGTACAAATCACAGAAACATACTTGAAAACTCTGCAAAATGCTTCTTCTAATGTAAAATAGTGTTTCCATGCTGGAAACAGTCTTATTTTGACGCCAGCAACATATTTGATACAAAGCTTTCATTTCAGCTCAAACGGTAAAATTGGACCGTTCCTGGCCATTTGAGACTGTTTTTCACAACGTTTGCCCTGAAAGTGCCAGGTACTGCAGATGAAAGAAACACACGGGAAAACTCAGCAAAATGCTTCTTCTAATGTAAAATAGTGTTTCCATGCTGGAAACAGTCTTATTTTGACGCCAGCAACATATTTGATACAAAGCTTTCATTTCAGCTCAAACGGTAAAATTGGACCGTTCCTGGCCATTTGAGACTGTTTTTCACAACGTTTGCCCTGAAAGTGCCAGGTACTGCAGATGAAAGAAACACACGGGAAAACTCAGCAAAATGCTTCTTCTAATGTAAAATAGTGTTTCCATGCTGGAAACAGTCTTATTTTGACGCCAGCAACATATTTTAGACACACCGTTCATTTCAGCACTAACTGACAGAAACTTGCCGTTTTAAACGTTTCCAGCCATTCTCTGTGTATCTGGGACACAGCGTGTGCCCCGAAAATGCCACACAGTACAAATCACAGAAACATACTTGAAAACTCTGCAAAATGCTTCTTCTAATGTAAAATAGTGTTTCCATGCTGGAAACAGTCTTATTTTGACGCCAGCAACATATTTGATACAAAGCTTTCATTTCAGCTCAAACGGTAAAATTGGACCGTTCCTGGCCATTTGAGACTGTTTTTCACAACGTTTGCCCTGAAAGTGCCAGGTACTGCAGATGAAAGAAACACACGGGAAAACTCAGCAAAATGCTTCTTCTAATGTAAAATAGTGTTTCCATGCTGGAAACAGTCTTATTTTGACGCCAGCAACATATTTTAGACACACCGTTCATTTCAGCACTAACTGACAGAAACTTGCCGTTTTAAACGTTTCCAGCCATTCTCTGTGTATCTGGGACACAGCGTGTGCCCCGAAAATGCCACACAGTACAAATCACAGAAACATACTTGAAAACTCTGCAAAATGCTTCTTCTAATGTAAAATAGTGTTTCCATGCTGGAAACAGTCTTATTTTGACGCCAGCAACATATTTGATACAAAGCTTTCATTTCAGCTCAAACGGTAAAATTGGACCGTTCCTGGCCATTTGAGACTGTTTTTCACAACGTTTGCCCTGAAAGTGCCAGGTACTGCAGATGAAAGAAACACACGGGAAAACTCAGCAAAATGCTTCTTCTAATGTAAAATAGTGTTTCCATGCTGGAAACAGTCTTATTTTGACGCCAGCAACATATTTTAGACACACCGTTCATTTCAGCACTAACTGACAGAAACTTGCCGTTTTAAGCGTTTCCAGCCATTCTCTGTGTGTCTGGGACACAGCGTGTGCCCCGAAAATGCCACACAGTACAAATCACAGAAACATACTTGAAAACTCTGCAAAATGCTTCTTCTAATGTAAAATAGTGTTTCCATGCTGGAAACAGTCTTATTTTGACGCCAGCAACATATTTGATACAAAGCTTTCATTTCAGCTCAAACGGTAAAATTTGGACCGTTCCTGGCCATTTGAGACTGTTTTTCACAACGTTTGCCCAGAAAGTGCCAGGTACTGCAGATGAAAGAAACACACGGGAAAACTCAGCAAAATGCTTCTTCTAATGTAAAATAGTGTTTCCATGCTGGAAACAGTCTTATTTTGACGCCAGCAACATATTTTAGACACACCGTTCATTTCAGCACTAACTGACAGAAACTTGCCGTTTTAAACGTTTCCAGCCATTCTCTGTGTATCTGGGACACAGCGTGTGCCCCGAAAATGCCACACAGTACAAATCACAGAAACATACTTGAAAACTCTGCAAAATGCTTCTTCTAATGTAAAATAGTGTTTCCATGCTGGAAACAGTCTTATTTTGACGCCAGCAACATATTTGATACAAAGCTTTCATTTCAGCTCAAACGGTAAAATTGGACCGTTCCTGGCCATTTGAGACTGTTTTTCACAACGTTTGCCCTGAAAGTGCCAGGTACTGCAGATGAAAGAAACACACGGGAAAACTCAGCAAAATGCTTCTTCTAATGTAAAATAGTGTTTCCATGCTGGAAACAGTCTTATTTTGACGCCAGCAACATATTTTAGACACACCGTTCATTTCAGCACTAACTGACAGAAACTTGCCGTTTTAAACGTTTCCAGCCATTCTCTGTGTATCTGGGACACAGCGTGTGCCCCGAAAATGCCACACAGTACAAATCACAGAAACATACTTGAAAACTCTGCAAAATGCTTCTTCTAATGTAAAATAGTGTTTCCATGCTGGAAACAGTCTTATTTTGACGACAGCAACATATTTTAGACACACCGTTCATTTCAGCACTAACTGACAGAAACTTGCCGTTTTAAGCGTTTCCAGCCATTCTCTGTGTGTCTGGACACAGCGTGTGCCCCGAAAATGCCACACAGTACAAATCACAGAAACATACTTGAAAACTCTGCAAAATGCTTCTTCTAATGTAAAATAGTGTTTCCATGCTGGAAACAGTCTTATTTTGACGCCAGCAACATATTTGATACAAAGCTTTCATTTCAGCTCAAACGGTAAAATTTGGACCGTTCCTGGCCATTTGAGACTGTTTTTCACAACGTTTGCCCAGAAAGTGCCAGGTACTGCAGATGAAAGAAACACACGGGAAAACTCAGCAAAATGCTTCTTCTAATGTAAAATAGTGTTTCCATGCTGGAAACAGTCTTATTTTGACGCCAGCAACATATTTTAGACACACCGTTCATTTCAGCACTAACTGACAGAAACTTGCCGTTTTAAGCGTTTCCAGCCATTCTCTGTGTGTCTGGGACACAGCGTGTGCCCCGAAAATGCCACACAGTACAAATCACAGAAACATACTTGAAAACTCTGCAAAATGCTTCTTCTAATGTAAAATAGTGTTTCCATGCTGGAAACAGTCTTATTTTGACGCCAGCAACATATTTGATACAAAGCTTTCATTTCAGCTCAAACGGTAAAATTTGGACCGTTCCTGGCCATTTGAGACTGTTTTTCACAACGTTTGCCCAGAAAGTGCCAGGTACTGCAGATGAAAGAAACACACGGGAAAACTCAGCAAAATGCTTCTTCTAATGTAAAATAGTGTTTCCATGCTGGAAACAGTCTTATTTTGACGCCAGCAACATATTTTAGACACACCGTTCATTTCAGCACTAACTGACAGAAACTTGCCGTTTTAAACGTTTCCAGCCATTCTCTGTGTATCTGGGACACAGCGTGTGCCCCGAAAATGCCACACAGTACAAATCACAGAAACATACTTGAAAACTCTGCAAAATGCTTCTTCTAATGTAAAATAGTGTTTCCATGCTGGAAACAGTCTTATTTTGACGCCAGCAACATATTTGATACAAAGCTTTCATTTCAGCTCAAACGGTAAAATTGGACCGTTCCTGGCCATTTGAGACTGTTTTTCACAACGTTTGCCCTGAAAGTGCCAGGTACTGCAGATGAAAGAAACACACGGGAAAACTCAGCAAAATGCTTCTTCTAATGTAAAATAGTGTTTCCATGCTGGAAACAGTCTTATTTTGACGCCAGCAACATATTTTAGACACACCGTTCATTTCAGCACTAACTGACAGAAACTTGCCGTTTTAAACGTTTCCAGCCATTCTCTGTGTATCTGGGACACAGCGTGTGCCCCGAAAATGCCACACAGTACAAATCACAGAAACATACTTGAAAACTCTGCAAAATGCTTCTTCTAATGTAAAATAGTGTTTCCATGCTGGAAACAGTCTTATTTTGACGACAGCAACATATTTTAGACACACCGTTCATTTCAGCACTAACTGACAGAAACTTGCCGTTTTAAGCGTTTCCAGCCATTCTCTGTGTGTCTGGGACACAGCGTGTGCCCCGAAAATGCCACACAGTACAAATCACAGAAACATACTTGAAAACTCTGCAAAATGCTTCTTCTAATGTAAAATAGTGTTTCCATGCTGGAAACAGTCTTATTTTGACGCCAGCAACATATTTGATACAAAGCTTTCATTTCAGCTCAAACGGTAAAATTTGGACCGTTCCTGGCCATTTGAGACTGTTTTTCACAACGTTTGCCCAGAAAGTGCCAGGTACTGCAGATGAAAGAAACACACGGGAAAACTCAGCAAAATGCTTCTTCTAATGTAAAATAGTGTTTCCATGCTGGAAACAGTCTTATTTTGACGCCAGCAACATATTTGATACAAAGCTTTCATTTCAGCTCAAACGGTAAAATTGGACCGTTCCTGGCCATTTGAGACTGTTTTTCACAACGTTTGCCCTGAAAGTGCCAGGTACTGCAGATGAAAGAAACACACGGGAAAACTCAGCAAAATGCTTCTTCTAATGTAAAATAGTGTTTCCATGCTGGAAACAGTCTTATTTTGACGCCAGCAACATATTTTAGACACACCGTTCATTTCAGCACTAACTGACAGAAACTTGCCGTTTTAAACGTTTCCAGCCATTCTCTGTGTATCTGGGACACAGCGTGTGCCCCGAAAATGCCACACAGTACAAATCACAGAAACATACTTGAAAACTCTGCAAAATGCTTCTTCTAATGTAAAATAGTGTTTCCATGCTGGAAACAGTCTTATTTTGACGACAGCAACATATTTTAGACACACCGTTCATTTCAGCACTAACTGACAGAAACTTGCCGTTTTAAGCGTTTCCAGCCATTCTCTGTGTGTCTGGGACACAGCGTGTGCCCCGAAAATGCCACACAGTACAAATCACAGAAACATACTTGAAAACTCTGCAAAATGCTTCTTCTAATGTAAAATAGTGTTTCCATGCTGGAAACAGTCTTATTTTGACGCCAGCAACATATTTGATACAAAGCTTTCATTTCAGCTCAAACGGTAAAATTTGGACCGTTCCTGGCCATTTGAGACTGTTTTTCACAACGTTTGCCCAGAAAGTGCCAGGTACTGCAGATGAAAGAAACACACGGGAAAACTCAGCAAAATGCTTCTTCTAATGTAAAATAGTGTTTCCATGCTGGAAACAGTCTTATTTTGACGCCAGCAACATATTTTAGACACACCGTTCATTTCAGCACTAACTGACAGAAACTTGCCGTTTTAAGCGTTTCCAGCCATTCTCTGTGTGTCTGGGACACAGCGTGTGCCCCGAAAATGCCACACAGTACAAATCACAGAAACATACTTGAAAACTCTGCAAAATGCTTCTTCTAATGTAAAATAGTGTTTCCATGCTGGAAACAGTCTTATTTTGACGCCAGCAACATATTTGATACAAAGCTTTCATTTCAGCTCAAACGGTAAAATTTGGACCGTTCCTGGCCATTTGAGACTGTTTTTCACAACGTTTGCCCAGAAAGTGCCAGGTACTGCAGATGAAAGAAACACACGGGAAAACTCAGCAAAATGCTTCTTCTAATGTAAAATAGTGTTTCCATGCTGGAAACAGTCTTATTTTGACGACAGCAACATATTTTAGACACACCGTTCATTTCAGCACTAACTGACAGAAACTTGCCGTTTTAAGCGTTTCCAGCCATTCTCTGTGTGTCTGGGACACAGCGTGTGCCCCGAAAATGCCACACAGTACAAATCACAGAAACATACTTGAAAACTCTGCAAAATGCTTCTTCTAATGTAAAATAGTGTTTCCATGCTGGAAACAGTCTTATTTTGACGCCAGCAACATATTTGATACAAAGCTTTCATTTCAGCTCAAACGGTAAAATTTGGACCGTTCCTGGCCATTTGAGACTGTTTTTCACAACGTTTGCCCAGAAAGTGCCAGGTACTGCAGATGAAAGAAACACACGGGAAAACTCAGCAAAATGCTTCTTCTAATGTAAAATAGTGTTTCCATGCTGGAAACAGTCTTATTTTGACGACAGCAACATATTTTAGACACACCGTTCATTTCAGCACTAACTGACAGAAACTTGCCGTTTTAAGCGTTTCCAGCCATTCTCTGTGTGTCTGGGACACAGCGTGTGCCCCGAAAATGCCACACAGTACAAATCACAGAAACATACTTGAAAACTCTGCAAAATGCTTCTTCTAATGTAAAATAGTGTTTCCATGCTGGAAACAGTCTTATTTTGACGCCAGCAACATATTTGATACAAAGCTTTCATTTCAGCTCAAACGGTAAAATTGGACCGTTCCTGGCCATTTGAGACTGTTTTTCACAACGTTTGCCCTGAAAGTGCCAGGTACTGCAGATGAAAGAAACACACGGGAAAACTCAGCAAAATGCTTCTTCTAATGTAAAATAGTGTTTCCATGCTGGAAACAGTCTTATTTTGACGCCAGCAACATATTTTAGACACACCGTTCATTTCAGCACTAACTGACAGAAACTTGCCGTTTTAAACGTTTCCAGCCATTCTCTGTGTATCTGGGACACAGCGTGTGCCCCGAAAATGCCACACAGTACAAATCACAGAAACATACTTGAAAACTCTGCAAAATGCTTCTTCTAATGTAAAATAGTGTTTCCATGCTGGAAACAGTCTTATTTTGACGACAGCAACATATTTTAGACACACCGTTCATTTCAGCACTAACTGACAGAAACTTGCCGTTTTAAGCGTTTCCAGCCATTCTCTGTGTGTCTGGGACACAGCGTGTGCCCCGAAAATGCCACACAGTACAAATCACAGAAACATACTTGAAAACTCTGCAAAATGCTTCTTCTAATGTAAAATAGTGTTTCCATGCTGGAAACAGTCTTATTTTGACGCCAGCAACATATTTGATACAAAGCTTTCATTTCAGCTCAAACGGTAAAATTGGACCGTTCCTGGCCATTTGAGACTGTTTTTCACAACGTTTGCCCAGAAAGTGCCAGGTACTGCAGATGAAAGAAACACACGGGAAAACTCAGCAAAATGCTTCTTCTAATGTAAAATAGTGTTTCCATGCTGGAAACAGTCTTATTTTGACGCCAGCAACATATTTTAGACACACCGTTCATTTCAGCACTAACTGACAGAAACTTGCCGTTTTAAACGTTTCCAGCCATTCTCTGTGTATCTGGGACACAGCGTGTGCCCCGAAAATGCCACACAGTACAAATCACAGAAACATACTTGAAAACTCTGCAAAATGCTTCTTCTAATGTAAAATAGTGTTTCCATGCTGGAAACAGTCTTATTTTGACGACAGCAACATATTTTAGACACACCGTTCATTTCAGCACTAACTGACAGAAACTTGCCGTTTTAAGCGTTTCCAGCCATTCTCTGTGTGTCTGGGACACAGCGTGTGCCCCGAAAATGCCACACAGTACAAATCACAGAAACATACTTGAAAACTCTGCAAAATGCTTCTTCTAATGTAAAATAGTGTTTCCATGAGTCTTATTTTGACGCCAGCAACATATTTGATACAAAGCTTTCATTTCAGCTCAAACGGTAAAATTTGGACCGTTCCTGGCCATTTGAGACTGTTTTTCACAACGTTTGCCCAGAAAGTGCCAGGTACTGCAGATGAAAGAAACACACGGGAAAACTCAGCAAAATGCTTCTTCTAATGTAAAATAGTGTTTCCATGCTGGAAACAGTCTTATTTTGACGCCAGCAACATATTTTAGACACACACCCGTTCATTTCAGCACTAACTGACAGAAACTTGCCGTTTTAAGCGTTTCCAGCCATTCTCTGTGTGTCTGGGGACACAGCGTGTGCCCCGAAAATGCCACACAGTACAAATCACAGAAACATACTTGAAAACTCTGCAAAATGCTTCTTCTAATGTAAAATAGTGTTTTCCATGCTGGAAACAGTCTTATTTTGACGCCAGCAACATATTTGATACAAAGCTTTCATTTCAGCTCAAACGGTAAAATTTGGACCGTTCCTGGCCATTTGAGACTGTTTTTCACAACGTTTGCCCAGAAAGTGCCAGGTACTGCAGATGAAAGAAACACACGGGAAAACTCAGCAAAATGCTTCTTCTAATGTAAAATAGTGTTTCCATGCTGGAAACAGTCTTATTTTGACGCCAGCAACATATTTTAGACACACCCGTTCATTTCAGCACTAACTGACAGAAACTTGCCGTTTTAAAACGTTTCCAGCCATTCTCTGTGTATCTGGGACACAGCGTGTGCCCCGAAAATGCCACACAGTACAAATCACAGAAACATACTTGAAAACTCTGCAAAATGCTTCTTCTAATGTAAAATAGTGTTTCCATGCTGGAAACAGTCTTATTTTGACGCCAGCAACATATTTGATACAAAGCTTTCATTTCAGCTCAAACGGTAAAATTGGACCGTTCCTGGCCATTTGAGACTGTTTTTCACAACGTTTGCCCTGAAAGTGCCAGGTACTGCAGATGAAAGAAACACACGGGAAAACTCAGCAAAATGCTTCTTCTAATGTAAAATAGGGTTTCCATGCTGGAAACAGTCTTATTTTGACGCCAGCAACATATTTTAGACACACCGTTCATTTCAGCACTAACTGACAGAAACTTGCCGTTTTAAACGTTTCCAGCCATTCTCTGTGTATCTGGGACACAGCGTGTGCCCCGAAAATGCCACACAGTACAAATCACAGAAACATACTTGAAAACTCTGCAAAATGCTTCTTCTAATGTAAAATAGTGTTTCCATGCTGGAAACAGTCTTATTTTGACGCCAGCAACATATTTGATACAAAGCTTTCATTTCAGCTCAAACGGTAAAAATTGGACCGTTCCTGGCCATTTGAGACTGTTTTTCACAACGTTTGCCCTGAAAGTGCCAGGTACTGCAGATGAAAGAAACACACGGGAAAACTCAGCAAAATGCTTCTTCTAATGTAAAATAGTGTTTCCATGCTGGAAACAGTCTTATTTTGACGCCAGCAACATATTTTAGACACACCGTTCATTTCAGCACTAACTGACAGAAACTTGCCGTTTTAAACGTTTCCAGCCATTCTCTGTGTATCTGGGACACAGCGTGTGCCCCGAAAATGCCACACAGTACAAATCACAGAAACATACTTGAAAACTCTGCAAAATGCTTCTTCTAATGTAAAATAGTGTTTCCATGCTGGAAACAGTCTTATTTTGACGACAGCAACATATTTTAGACACACCGTTCATTTCAGCACTAACTGACAGAAACTTGCCGTTTTAAGCGTTTCCAGCCATTCTCTGTGTGTCTGGGACACAGCGTGTGCCCCGAAAATGCCACACAGTACAAATCACAGAAACATACTTGAAAACTCTGCAAAATGCTTCTTCTAATGTAAAATAGTGTTTCCATGCTGGAAACAGTCTTATTTTGACGCCAGCAACATATTTGATACAAAGCTTTCATTTCAGCTCAAACGGTAAAATTGGACCGTTCCTGGCCATTTGAGACTGTTTTTCACAACGTTTGCCCAGAAAGTGCCAGGTACTGCAGATGAAAGAAACACACGGGAAAACTCAGCAAAATGCTTCTTCTAATGTAAAATAGTGTTTCCATGCTGGAAACAGTCTTATTTTGACGCCAGCAACATATTTTAGACACACCGTTCATTTCAGCACTAACTGACAGAAACTTGCCGTTTTAAACGTTTCCAGCCATTCTCTGTGTATCTGGGACACAGCGTGTGCCCCGAAAATGCCACACAGTACAAATCACAGAAACATACTTGAAAACTCTGCAAAATGCTTCTTCTAATGTAAAATAGTGTTTCCATGCTGGAAACAGTCTTATTTTGACGACAGCAACATATTTTAGACACACCGTTCATTTCAGCACTAACTGACAGAAACTTGCCGTTTTAAGCGTTTCCAGCCATTCTCTGTGTGTCTGGGACACAGCGTGTGCCCCGAAAATGCCACACAGTACAAATCACAGAAACATACTTGAAAACTCTGCAAAATGCTTCTTCTAATGTAAAATAGTGTTTCCATGCTGGAAACAGTCTTATTTTGACGCCAGCAACATATTTGATACAAAGCTTTCATTTCAGCTCAAACGGTAAAATTTGGACCGTTCCTGGCCATTTGAGACTGTTTTTCACAACGTTTGCCCAGAAAGTGCCAGGTACTGCAGATGAAAGAAACACACGGGAAAACTCAGCAAAATGCTTCTTCTAATGTAAAATAGTGTTTCCATGCTGGAAACAGTCTTATTTTGACGCCAGCAACATATTTTAGACACACCGTTCATTTCAGCACTAACTGACAGAAACTTGCCGTTTTAAGCGTTTCCAGCCATTCTCTGTGTGTCTGGGACACAGCGTGTGCCCCGAAAATGCCACACAGTACAAATCACAGAAACATACTTGAAAACTCTGCAAAATGCTTCTTCTAATGTAAAATAGTGTTTCCATGCTGGAAACAGTCTTATTTTGACGCCAGCAACATATTTGATACAAAGCTTTCATTTCAGCTCAAACGGTAAAATTTGGACCGTTCCTGGCCATTTGAGACTGTTTTTCACAACGTTTGCCCAGAAAGTGCCAGGTACTGCAGATGAAAGAAACACACGGGAAAACTCAGCAAAATGCTTCTTCTAATGTAAAATAGTGTTTCCATGCTGGAAACAGTCTTATTTTGACGCCAGCAACATATTTTAGACACACCGTTCATTTCAGCACTAACTGACAGAAACTTGCCGTTTTAAACGTTTCCAGCCATTCTCTGTGTATCTGGGACACAGCGTGTGCCCCGAAAATGCCACACAGTACAAATCACAGAAACATACTTGAAAACTCTGCAAAATGCTTCTTCTAATGTAAAATAGTGTTTCCATGCTGGAAACAGTCTTATTTTGACGCCAGCAACATATTTGATACAAAGCTTTCATTTCAGCTCAAACGGTAAAATTGGACCGTTCCTGGCCATTTGAGACTGTTTTTCACAACGTTTGCCCTGAAAGTGCCAGGTACTGCAGATGAAAGAAACACACGGGAAAACTCAGCAAAATGCTTCTTCTAATGTAAAATAGTGTTTCCATGCTGGAAACAGTCTTATTTTGACGCCAGCAACATATTTTAGACACACCGTTCATTTCAGCACTAACTGACAGAAACTTGCCGTTTTAAACGTTTCCAGCCATTCTCTGTGTATCTGGGACACAGCGTGTGCCCCGAAAATGCCACACAGTACAAATCACAGAAACATACTTGAAAACTCTGCAAAATGCTTCTTCTAATGTAAAATAGTGTTTCCATGCTGGAAACAGTCTTATTTTGACGCCAGCAACATATTTGATACAAAGCTTTCATTTCAGCTCAAACGGTAAAATTGGACCGTTCCTGGCCATTTGAGACTGTTTTTCACAACTTTTGCCCTGAAAGTGCCAGGTACTGCAGATGAAAGAAACACACGGGAAAACTCAGCAAAATGCTTCTTCTAATGTAAAATAGTGTTTCCATGCTGGAAACAGTCTTATTTTGACGCCAGCAACATATTTGATACAAAGCTTTCATTTCAGCTCAAACGGTAAAATTGGACCGTTCCTGGCCATTTGAGACTGTTTTTCACAACGTTTGCCCTGAAAGTGCCAGGTACTGCAGATGAAAGAAACACACGGGAAAACTCAGCAAAATGCTTCTTCTAATGTAAAATAGTGTTTCCATGCTGGAAACAGTCTTATTTTGACGCCAGCAACATATTTTAGACACACCGTTCATTTCAGCACTAACTGACAGAAACTTGCCGTTTTAAACGTTTCCAGCCATTCTCTGTGTATCTGGGACACAGCGTGTGCCCCGAAAATGCCACACAGTACAAATCACAGAAACATACTTGAAAACTCTGCAAAATGCTTCTTCTAATGTAAAATAGTGTTCCCATGCTGGAAACAGTCTTATTTTGACGCCAGCAACATATTTGATGCAAAGCTGTCATTTCAGCTCAAACGGTAAAATTGGACCGTTCCTGGCCATTTGAGACTGTTTTTCACAACTTTTGCCCTGAAAGTGCCAGGTACTGCAGATGAAAGAAACACACGGGAAAACTCAGCAAAATGCTTCTTCTAATGTAAAATAGTGTTTCCATGCTGGAAACAGTCTTATTTTGACGCCAGCAACATATTTGATACAAAGCTTTCATTTCAGCTCAAACGGTAAAATTGGACCGTTCCTGGCCATTTGAGACTGTTTTTCACAACGTTTGCCCTGAAAGTGCCAGGTACTGCAGATGAAAGAAACACACGGGAAAACTCAGCAAAATGCTTCTTCTAATGTAAAATAGTGTTTCCATGCTGGAAACAGTCTTATTTTGACGCCAGCAACATATTTTAGACACACCGTTCATTTCAGCACTAACTGACAGAAACTTGCCGTTTTAAACGTTTCCAGCCATTCTCTGTGTATCTGGGACACAGCGTGTGCCCCGAAAATGCCACACAGTACAAATCACAGAAACATACTTGAAAACTCTGCAAAATGCTTCTTCTAATGTAAAATAGTGTTTCCATGCTGGAAACAGTCTTATTTTGACGACAGCAACATATTTTAGACACACCGTTCATTTCAGCACTAACTGACAGAAACTTGCCGTTTTAAGCGTTTCCAGCCATTCTCTGTGTGTCTGGGACACAGCGTGTGCCCCGAAAATGCCACACAGTACAAATCACAGAAACATACTTGAAAACTCTGCAAAATGCTTCTTCTAATGTAAAATAGTGTTTCCATGCTGGAAACAGTCTTATTTTGACGCCAGCAACATATTTGATACAAAGCTTTCATTTCAGCTCAAACGGTAAAATTGGACCGTTCCTGGCCATTTGAGACTGTTTTTCACAACGTTTGCCCTGAAAGTGCCAGGTACTGCAGATGAAAGAAACACACGGGAAAACTCAGCAAAATGCTTCTTCTAATGTAAAATAGTGTTTCCATGCTGGAAACAGTCTTATTTTGACGCCAGCAACATATTTTAGACACACCGTTCATTTCAGCACTAACTGACAGAAACTTGCCGTTTTAAGCGTTTCCAGCCATTCTCTGTGTGTCTGGGACACAGCGTGTGCCCCGAAAATGCCACACAGTACAAATCACAGAAACATACTTGAAAACTCTGCAAAATGCTTCTTCTAATGTAAAATAGTGTTTCCATGCTGGAAACAGTCTTATTTTGACGCCAGCAACATATTTTAGACACACCGTTCATTTCAGCACTAACTGACAGAAACTTGCCGTTTTAAACGTTTCCAGCCATTCTCTGTGTATCTGGGACACAGCGTGTGCCCCGAAAATGCCACACAGTACAAATCACAGAAACATACTTGAAAACTCTGCAAAATGCTTCTTCTAATGTAAAATAGTGTTTCCATGCTGGAAACAGTCTTATTTTGACGCCAGCAACATATTTGATACAAAGCTTTCATTTCAGCTCAAACGGTAAAATTGGACCGTTCCTGGCCATTTGAGACTGTTTTTCACAACGTTTGCCCTGAAAGTGCCAGGTACTGCAGATGAAAGAAACACACGGGAAAACTCAGCAAAATGCTTCTTCTAATGTAAAATAGTGTTTCCATGCTGGAAACAGTCTTATTTTGACGCCAGCAACATATTTTAGACACACCGTTCATTTCAGCACTAACTGACAGAAACTTGCCGTTTTAAACGTTTCCAGCCATTCTCTGTGTATCTGGGACACAGCGTGTGCCCCGAAAATGCCACACAGTACAAATCACAGAAACATACTTGAAAACTCTGCAAAATGCTTCTTCTAATGTAAAATAGTGTTTCCATGCTGGAAACAGTCTTATTTTGACGCCAGCAACATATTTGATACAAAGCTTTCATTTCAGCTCAAACGGTAAAATTGGACCGTTCCTGGCCATTTGAGACTGTTTTTCACAACGTTTGCCCTGAAAGTGCCAGGTACTGCAGATGAAAGAAACACACGGGAAAACTCAGCAAAATGCTTCTTCTAATGTAAAATAGTGTTTCCATGCTGGAAACAGTCTTATTTTGACGCCAGCAACATATTTTAGACACACCGTTCATTTCAGCACTAACTGACAGAAACTTGCCGTTTTAAACGTTTCCAGCCATTCTCTGTGTATCTGGGACACAGCGTGTGCCCCGAAAATGCCACACAGTACAAATCACAGAAACATACTTGAAAACTCTGCAAAATGCTTCTTCTAATGTAAAATAGTGTTTCCATGCTGGAAACAGTCTTATTTTGACGCCAGCAACATATTTGATACAAAGCTTTCATTTCAGCTCAAACGGTAAAATTGGACCGTTCCTGGCCATTTGAGACTGTTTTTCACAACTTTTGCCCTGAAAGTGCCAGGTACTGCAGATGAAAGAAACACACGGGAAAACTCAGCAAAATGCTTCTTCTAATGTAAAATAGTGTTTCCATGCTGGAAACAGTCTTATTTTGACGCCAGCAACATATTTTAGACACACCGTTCATTTCAGCTCAAACGGTAAAATTGGACCGTTCCTGGCCATTTGAGACTGTTTTTCACAACGTTTGCCCTGAAAGTGCCAGGTACTGCAGATGAAAGAAACACACGGGAAAACTCAGCAAAATGCTTCTTCTAATGTAAAATAGTGTTTCCATGCTGGAAACAGTCTTATTTTGACGCCAGCAACATATTTGATACAAAGCTTTCATTTCAGCTCAAACGGTAAAATTGGACCGTTCCTGGCCATTTGAGACTGTTTTTCACAACGTTTGCCCTGAAAGTGCCAGGTACTGCAGATGAAAGAAACACACGGGAAAACTCAGCAAAATGCTTCTTCTAATGTAAAATAGTGTTTCCATGCTGGAAACAGTCTTATTTTGACGCCAGCAACATATTTTAGACACACCGTTCATTTCAGCACTAACTGACAGAAACTTGCCGTTTTAAACGTTTCCAGCCATTCTCTGTGTATCTGGGACACAGCGTGTGCCCCGAAAATGCCACACAGTACAAATCACAGAAACATACTTGAAAACTCTGCAAAATGCTTCTTCTAATGTAAAATAGTGTTTCCATGCTGGAAACAGTCTTATTTTGACGACAGCAACATATTTTAGACACACCGTTCATTTCAGCACTAACTGACAGAAACTTGCCGTTTTAAACGTTTCCAGCCATTCTCTGTGTATCTGGGACACAGCGTGTGCCCCGAAAATGCCACACAGTACAAATCACAGAAACATACTTGAAAACTCTGCAAAATGCTTCTTCTAATGTAAAATAGTGTTTCCATGCTGGAAACAGTCTTATTTTGACGCCAGCAACATATTTGATACAAAGCTTTCATTTCAGCTCAAACGGTAAAATTGGACCGTTCCTGGCCATTTGAGACTGTTTTTCACAACGTTTGCCCTGAAAGTGCCAGGTACTGCAGATGAAAGAAACACACGGGAAAACTCAGCAAAATGCTTCTTCTAATGTAAAATAGTGTTTCCATGCTGGAAACAGTCTTATTTTGACGCCAGCAACATATTTTAGACACACCGTTCATTTCAGCACTAACTGACAGAAACTTGCCGTTTTAAACGTTTCCAGCCATTCTCTGTGTATCTGGGACACAGCGTGTGCCCCGAAAATGCCACACAGTACAAATCACAGAAACATACTTGAAAACTCTGCGAAATGCTTCTTCTAATGTAAAATAGTGTTTCCATGCTGGAAACAGTCTTATTTTGACGCCAGCAACATATTT
>NW_024469806.1:27500-30000 GCF_017976425.1 Toxotes jaculatrix
TGCTCCTAACTACTTTCTGGAGGAAGTTTTTCGGCTGTGACACTTAGTCATTTTTCCACTCAGGTTCGCATGCTGCGATCTGATTGGACGAGCGTTTTTCTTGAATAACTCCCGAACCGTACATCCTAGACACTTGGAAACCACGTTCGTCTAATATAATTCCACCATTCTGCATCCAACGGTACCACCCACGACTCTCTACGACCTTCCTGTCCGGAGATACAGGAAAAACAAACTTTATTTCGCCCATATCTCCGGACTCGAACGTTGTACAGGCTCGAGGGTGGTACCAATGGAAAGCCCGTACCAGAAAATAGGGGGGTACAAGGTGGTTTCATGTCTCTACGACCTTCCGTTCCCGAGATATGCACCTTTGAAGTTATCGTCGGGGGCGACGATAGGTGGTTTTCATCCCCTTAACCTAACCCTAACCCTAACCCTAACCCTAACCCTAACCCTAACCCTAACCCTAACCCTAACCCTAACCCTAACCCTAACCCTAACCCTAACCCTAACCCTAACCCTAACCCTAACCCTAACCCTAACCCTAACCCTAACCCTAACCCTAACCCTAACCCTACCCTAACCCCTAACCCCTAACCCTAACCCTAACCCTAACCCTAACCCTAACCCTAACCCTAACCCTAACCCTAACCCTAACCCTAACCCTAACCCTCAGTAAGGGTGGTTCAGTCCCCCAACCTAACCCTAACCCTAACCCTAACCCCTAACCCTAACCCTAACCCTCATTTTCATGTTGATGGCTACTTATTGCATGTAGATCTCCATATATGATTTTGAAAAAACATCTCGCAAAATCACTACCAATCGACTCCAAATGGTCTGAAACGTGCTCCTAACTACTTTCTGGAGGAAGTTTTTCGGCTGTGACACTTAGTCATTTTTCCACTCAGGTTCGCATGCTGCGATCTGATTGGACGAGCGTTTTTCTTGAATAACTCCCGAACCGTACATCCTAGACACTTGGAAACCACGTTCGTCTAATATAATTCGACCATTCTGCATCCAACGGTACCACCCACGACTCTCTACGACCTTCCTGTCCGGAGATACAGGAAAAACAAACTTTATTTCGGCCATATCTCCGGACTCGAACGTTGTACAGGCTCGAGGGTGGTACCAATGGAAAGCCCGTACCCGAAAATAGGGGGGTACAAGGTGGTTTCATGTCTCTACGACCTTCCGTTCCCGAGATATGCACCTTTGACGTTATCGTCGGGGGCGACGATAGGTGGTTTTCATCCCCTTAACCCTAACCCTAACCCTAACCCTAACCCTAACCCTAACCCTAACACCCTAACCCTAACCCTAACCCTAACCCCTAACCCTAACCCTAACCCTAACCCTAACCCTAACAACACTTTTAACCCCTTCCCAACCCTAAAAACCTGACCTTAACTTTTCAAAAAGTACCACAAAAAGTGGGGTCCAAACGACTCACAAGGCTCTGAAACGTGCTCCTAACTACTTTCTGGAGGAAGTTTTTCGGCTGTGACACTTAGTCATTTTTACACTCAGGTTCGCATGCTGCGATCTGATTGGACGAGCGTTTTTCTTGAATAACTCCCGAACCGTACATCCTAGACACTTGGAAACCACGTTCGTCTAATATAATTCGACCATTCTGCATCCAACGGTACCACCCACGACTCTCTACGACCTTCCTGTCCGGAGATACAGGAAAAACAAACTTTATTTCGGCCATATCTCCGGACTCGAACGTTGTACAGGCTCGAGGGTGGTACCAATGGAAAGCCCGTACCCGGAAATAGGGGGGTACAAGGTGGTTTCATGTCTCTACGACCTTCCGTTCCCGAGATATGCACCTTTGAAGTTATCGTCGGGGGCGACGATAGGTGGTTTTCATCCCCTTAACCTAACCCTAACCCTAACCTCATCCATTTTCGAATTGACGGCCCATTCGAAAACCCTACCCCTAACCCTAACCCTAACCCTTATTGCATGTAGATCTCCATATATGATTTTGAAAAAACATCTCGCAAAATCACTACCAATCGACTCCAAATGGTCTGAAACGTGCTCCTAACTACTTTCTGGAGGAAGTTTTTCGGCTGTGACACTTAGTCATTTTTCCACTCAGGTTCGCATGCTGCGATCTGATTGGACGAGCGTTTTTCTTGAATAACTCCCGAACCGTACATCCTAGACACTTGGAAACCACGTTCGTCTAATATAATTCGACCATTCTGCATCCAACGGTACCACCCACGACTCTCTACGACCTTCCTGTCCGGAGATACAGGAAAAACAAACTTTATTTCGGCCATATCTCCGGACTCGAACGTTGTACAGGCTCGAGGGTGGTACCAATGGAAAGCCCGTACCCGAAAATAGGGGGGTACAAGGTGGTTTCATGTCTCTACGACCTTCCGTTCCCGAGATATGCACCTTTGAAGTTATCGTCGGGGGCGACGATAGGTGGTTTTCATCCCCTTAACCTAACCCTAACCCTAACCCT
>NW_024469806.1:47500-63712 GCF_017976425.1 Toxotes jaculatrix
TAACCCTAACCCTAACACCCTAACCCTAACCCTAACCCTAACCCCTAACCCTAACCCTAACCCTAACCCTAACCCTAACAACACTTTTAACCCCTTCCCAACCCTAAAAACCTGACCTTAACTTTTCAAAAAGTACCACAAAAAGTGGGGTCCAAACGACTCACAAGGCTCTGAAACGTGCTCCTAACTACTTTCTGGAGGAAGTTTTTCGGCTGTGACACTTAGTCATTTTTACACTCAGGTTCGCATGCTGCGATCTGATTGGACGAGCGTTTTTCTTGAATAACTCCCGAACCGTACATCCTAGACACTTGGAAACCACGTTCGTCTAATATAATTCGACCATTCTGCATCCAACGGTACCACCCACGACTCTCTACGACCTTCCTGTCCGGAGATACAGGAAAAACAAACTTTATTTCGGCCATATCTCCGGACTCGAACGTTGTACAGGCTCGAGGGTGGTACCAATGGAAAGCCCGTACCCGGAAATAGGGGGGTACAAGGTGGTTTCATGTCTCTACGACCTTCCGTTCCCGAGATATGCACCTTTGAAGTTATCGTCGGGGGCGACGATAGGTGGTTTTCATCCCCTTAACCTAACCCTAACCCTAACCTCATCCATTTTCGAATTGACGGCCCATTCGAAAACCCTACCCCTAACCCTAACCCTAACCCTTATTGCATGTAGATCTCCATATATGATTTTGAAAAAACATCTCGCAAAATCACTACCAATCGACTCCAAATGGTCTGAAACGTGCTCCTAACTACTTTCTGGAGGAAGTTTTTCGGCTGTGACACTTAGTCATTTTTCCACTCAGGTTCGCATGCTGCGATCTGATTGGACGAGCGTTTTTCTTGAATAACTCCCGAACCGTACATCCTAGACACTTGGAAACCACGTTCGTCTAATATAATTCGACCATTCTGCATCCAACGGTACCACCCACGACTCTCTACGACCTTCCTGTCCGGAGATACAGGAAAAACAAACTTTATTTCGGCCATATCTCCGGACTCGAACGTTGTACAGGCTCGAGGGTGGTACCAATGGAAAGCCCGTACCCGAAAATAGGGGGGTACAAGGTGGTTTCATGTCTCTACGACCTTCCGTTCCCGAGATATGCACCTTTGAAGTTATCGTCGGGGGCGACGATAGGTGGTTTTCATCCCCTTAACCTAACCCTAACCCTAACCCTAACCCTAACCCTAACCCCTAACCCTAACCCTAACCCTAACCCTAACCCTAACCCTAACCCTAACCCGAGATATGCACCTTTGAAGTTATCGTCGGGGGCGACGATAGGTGGTTTTCATCCCCTTAACCTAACCCTAACACGCTTTGAACCATGTCCCTAACCCTAACCCTAACCCTAAACACAACTAAAGATTCCATTATTATGTCATTAGTCATTTTCATGTTGATGGCTACTTATTGCATGTAGATCTCCATATATGATTTTGAAAAAACATCTCGCAAAATCACTACCAATCGACTCCAAATGGTCTGAAACGTGCTCCTAACTACTTTCTGGAGGAAGTTTTTCGGCTGTGACACTTAGTCATTTTTCCACTCAGGTTCGCATGCTGCGATCTGATTGGACGAGCGTTTTTCTTGAATAACTCCCGAACCGTACATCCTAGACACTTGGAAACCACGTTCGTCTAATATAATTCCACCATTCTGCATCCAACGGTACCACCCACGACTCTCTACGACCTTCCTGTCCGGAGATACAGGAAAAACAAACTTTATTTCGGCCATATCTCCGGACTCGAACGTTGTACAGGCTCGAGGGTGGTACCAATGGAAAGCCCGTACCCGAAAATAGGGGGGTACAAGGTGGTTTCATGTCTCTACGACCTTCCGTTCCCGAGATATGCACCTTTGAAGTTATCGTCGGGGGCGACGATAGGTGGTTTTCATCCCCTAACCCTAACCCTAACCCTAACCCTAACCCTAACCCTAACCCGAGATATGCACCTTTGAAGTTATCGTCGGGGGCGACGATAGGTGGTTTTCATCCCCTTAACCTAACCCTAACACGCTTTGAACCATGTCCCTAACCCTAACCCTAACCCTAAACACAACTAAAGATTCCATTATTATGTCATTAGTCATTTTCATGTTGATGGCTACTTATTGCATGTAGATCTCCATATATGATTTTGAAAAAACATCTCGCAAAATCACTACCAATCGACTCCAAATGGTCTGAAACGTGCTCCTAACTACTTTCTGGAGGAAGTTTTTCGGCTGTGACACTTAGTCATTTTTCCACTCAGGTTCGCATGCTGCGATCTGATTGGACGAGCGTTTTTCTTGAATAACTCCCGAACCGTACATCCTAGACACTTGGAAACCACGTTCGTCTAATATAATTCCACCATTCTGCATCCAACGGTACCACCCACGACTCTCTACGACCTTCCTGTCCGGAGATACAGGAAAAACAAACTTTATTTCGGCCATATCTCCGGACTCGAACGTTGTACAGGCTCGAGGGTGGTACCAATGGAAAGCCCGTACCCGAAAATAGGGGGGTACAAGGTGGTTTCATGTCTCTACGACCTTCCGTTCCCGAGATATGCACCTTTGAAGTTATCGTCGGGGGCGACGATAGGTGGTTTTCATCCCCTTAACCTAACCCTAACCCTAACCCTAACCCTAACCCTAACCCCTAACCCTAACCCTAACCCTAACCCTAACCCTAACCCTAAACCACGTTCGTCTAATATAATTCGACCATTCTGCATCCAACGGTACCACCCACGACTCTCTACGACCTTCCTGTCCGGAGATACAGGAAAAACAAACTTTATTTCGGCCATATCTCCGGACTCGAACGTTGTACAGGCTCGAGGGTGGTACCAATGGAAAGCCCGTACCCGAAAATAGGGGGGTACAAGGTGGTTTCATGTCTCTACGACCTTCCGTTCCCGAGATATGCACCTTTGAAGTTATCGTCGGGGGCGACGATAGGTGGTTTTCATCCCCTTAACCTAACCCTAACCCTAACCCTAACCCTAACCCGAGATATGCACCTTTGAAGTTATCGTCGGGGGCGACGATAGGTGGTTTTCATCCCCTTAACCTAACCCTAACACGCTTTGAACCATGTCCCTAACCCTAACCCTAACCCTAAACACAACTAAAGATTCCATTATTATGTCATTAGTCATTTTCATGTTGATGGCTACTTATTGCATGTAGATCTCCATATATGATTTTGAAAAAACATCTCGCAAAATCACTACCAATCGACTCCAAATGGTCTGAAACGTGCTCCTAACTACTTTCTGGAGGAAGTTTTTCGGCTGTGACACTTAGTCATTTTTCCACTCAGGTTCGCATGCTGCGATCTGATTGGACGAGCGTTTTTCTTGAATAACTCCCGAACCGTACATCCTAGACACTTGGAAACCACGTTCGTCTAATATAATTCCACCATTCTGCATCCAACGGTACCACCCACGACTCTCTACGACCTTCCTGTCCGGAGATACAGGAAAAACAAACTTTATTTCGGCCATATCTCCGGACTCGAACGTTGTACAGGCTCGAGGGTGGTACCAATGGAAAGCCCGTACCCGAAAATAGGGGGGTACAAGGTGGTTTCATGTCTCTACGACCTTCCGTTCCCGAGATATGCACCTTTGAAGTTATCGTCGGGGGCGACGATAGGTGGTTTTCATCCCCTTAACCTAACCCTAACCCTAACCCCTAACCCCTAACCCCTAACCCTAACCCTAACCCTAATTTTATCCTAGACCTAATTATTTATTCTAACCTTAACCACTTCCCTAATCTTAATCCTAACCTTAACCATTTGCCCTAACCCTAACCACTCCCCTATTTCTAATCTTAACCCTACTTTATTTAATTTAAGGTTGAGATATTAAAAAATCTTAAAAAACCTTAAAAAACATTAAAAAACCTTTAAAAAACCTTTAAAAAACCTTAAAAACATTAAAAAAACCTTTAAAAAACATTAAAAAAAACATTTCATAGGTGGAGATTATAGGGGTTTGAGGGTTAATTTATTAAGGGTTAAGTCTAATTTAGTATTTTTTATTTTATTTTATCTTTTTATTTTTTATTTTTATTATTCAAGGGCTAAAAGCATTAATAGATAATTAAAATCATTAATAAATAAATAAATTTTCATTTAAAATATATTCATTTATAAGGGAAGGGTTAAAAACAATGATTTCCTATTGCAATAGGCAAAGGCAGGCTGAGGGAACAAGTCTGGGCATGTTTTGATTGACAGGGGGTGGGACATAGCAAAGTCTATAAGGGGAGGGCTGAGAAGGAGAGCTCATTTCCATTCTGAGCTTCGGAGAGAGAGGATCATAGAGAGCAGCAGCAGTAGTAATTCATTGTTTTTTCTTTTTTGTGTGCCACAGGCCTGAAGAAGACCCGATAGGGTCGAAACGTTGCCCTTAGGCACACAACCAGTTTAATTTAAACACATTTAAAAACACATATATATTTTTTTTCGAATTTTTTCTTTTTTTCATTTAATAAGTTCATTTAAGCACTAAATAAACACAGTAGACTTTGGTTTTTTGTTTTATTTTTTTATTTTTTTTCAATTTTCAACAACAAACACATATAAATTCATTTCTTTTTAATAAATAGCATATTACAAACCTTATTACTTATATAACAAAGGCGAAACCAGACAACAAAACACAAAATAGAGTGAGGAGGAGTACAGAGGAGAGAAACAGAGGAGGAAAGAGGAGGAATAGAGAGACAAAGAGGAGAGAGGAGTACAGAGGAGAGAAACGGAGGGAGAAAAAGAGGAGGAAATAGAGAGACAAAGAGGAGAAAGGAGTAAAAACACGAAACAACACGAAAAAATGTTTCGTGTGGATGATGGGTGGACTGTGGCGCGCTATGGGGGGAGGCGCAACCGCTCCCGTCAGCGCAACCAGAGGTTCGGTGACGGCTTCGGCCAGGGGATGGACCGTGCACCTCCTGTCCCTTTTCGGGGACAGGCACGTAATCCTTTCCCTAACCCTAAAAGCAGAAGGAAGGGTTAATTGGAATTCTAAAACACAAAGAGAAGGGAATTTAAACCTAAACATTGGATAACAAAAAGGAAAAGTGGGTGGAGCGAAAGGGACTATTAAAGCGAGTCAACAGAAATTTGGCAGAAGCGAATTTGACAGCGACAGAGAAGGTGCTTGGGTCTGAAGAAGGCACAAACATGCCGAAACGTAACCCCGGGAGGCACCTCTAAATTAAGCTAAAAGAAGCTAAACGCCATGCAAGAGAAAGCTAAGAAAAGCAAAAGAAGCTAAAGAAAGCAAAGTTAAGAAAAAGCAAGCAAGCTAAAAAGCTAAGAGAAGCTAAACAAAGAAGATAAAAGCAAGAAAGCTAAGAGTAAGCTAACGGAAGAAGCTACAACTAAAACTAAGTACAGATAAAGCTAAACATGGCTAATTTTTTGACAAACTGACTACGCTAACTTAAGCTTATTGGACAAGCTAAAAAGAAGAAGCAAAACTATGCTCAAACTAAAGCTAAGTATTGGCTAATTTTTTCAGGGGCCGGCTCCAGGGCCCCAGCAGTCAGACCAGAGTAAAAGGAGAGTGCACCTCCTGCACTCCTTAATGGAGAGCAGGCTTTGAAACCCCTACCTAACCTAGCCAGATCCCTCTTGGTAACTGTGCTGTGGCCCTGGAGCCCCAGCCCCTAACCCTAATCCTCCCCCAACCCTAACCTTAACCATAACCCTAGTTGGTGTGCCTAACCCTAACCCCTAGCCCCCCCTGCCCTAACCCTAACCGTGAATCTATTGGTGGATATGCTAATTAAGGAAATAAGCCAAAGTAAGAAATAAAGAAACAAAGAAATAAAGAGGCAAGAAAAAGCCAAAGAAATAAAACCCTATAAAAGGAAGAGCATAATCCAAAACTAGATAGACGTAAATGAAGGAAGGGTTTTCGCAAAGGGAAAAGCAGAAGGAAGGGTTAATTGGAATTCTAAAACACAAAGAGAAGGGAATTTAAACCTAAACATTGGATAACAAAAAGGAAAAGTGGGTGGAGCGAAAGGGACTATTAAAGCGAGTCAACAGAAATTTGGCAGAAGCGAATTTGACAGCGACAGAGAAGGTGCTTGGGTCTGAAGAAGGCACAAACATGCCGAAACGTAACCCCGGGAGGCACCTCTAAATTAAGCTAAAAGAAGCTAAACGCCATGCAAGAGAAAGCTAAGAAAAGCAAAAGAAGCTAAAGAAAGCAAAGTTAAGAAAAAGCAAGCAAGCTAAAAAGCTAAGAGAAGCTAAACAAAGAAGATAAAAGCAAGAAAGCTAAGAGTAAGCTAACGGAAGAAGCTACAACTAAAACTAAGTACAGATAAAGCTAAACATGGCTAATTTTTTGACAAACTGACTACGCTAACTTAAGCTTATTGGACAAGCTAAAAAGAAGAAGCAAAACTATGCTCAAACTAAAGCTAAGTATTGGCTAATTTTTTCAGGGGCCGGCTCCAGGGCCCCAGCAGTCAGACCAGAGTAAAAGGAGAGTGCACCTCCTGCACTCCTTAATGGAGAGCAGGCTTTGAAACCCCTACCTAACCCTAACCCTAACCCTAACCCTATATTCACTCCTAAACCTAACCGTCAGTCAAGCACCTGTCCTGGCTAAGTGTCTGAGGTACTTACCGCATGGATGTCCAATTCCAGGAACGTGAACTTACCCACCGTTCACTCCTAAACTTAACCCTAAGTCAAGCAACTGTCCTGGGCATGTGTCTGAGGTACTTACCGCATGAAGGTCCAATTCCAGGAACGTGAACTTACCCTATATTCACTCCTAAACCTAACCGTCAGTCAAGCACCTGTCCTGGCTAAGTGTCTGAGGTACTTACCGCATGATTGTCCAATTCCAGGAAAGTGAAACATACCCACCGTTCACTCCTAAACCAAAACCCTCAGTCAAGCACCTGTCCTGGGCATGTGTCTGAGGTACTTACCGCATGAAGGTCCAATTCCAGGAACGTGAACTTACCCTATATTCACTCCTAAACCTAACCCTCAGTCAAGCACCTGTCCTGGGCATGTGTCTGAGGTACTTACCGCATGAAGGTCCAATTCCAGGAACGTGAACTTACCCTATATTCACTCCTAAACCTAACCCTCAGTCAAGCACCTGTCCTGGGCATGTGTCTGAGGTACTTACCGCATGGATGTCCATTTCCAGGAACGTGAACTTACCCTCTTTTCACTCCTAAACCTAACCCTAAGTCAAGCAACTGTCCTGGGCAAGTGTCTGAGGTACTTACCGCATGATTGTCCAATTCCAGGAAAGTGAAACATACCCACCGTTCACTCCTAAACCAAAACCCTCAGTCAAGCACCTGTCCTGGGCATGTGTCTGAGGTACTTACCGCATGAAGGTCCAATTCCAGGAACGTGAACTTACCCTATGTTCACTCCTAAACCTAACCCTCAGTCAAGCACCTGTCCTGGGCATGTGTCTGAGGTACTTACCGCATGAAGGTCCAATTCCAGGAACGTGAACTTACCCTATATTCACTCCTAAACCTAACCCTCAGTCAAGCACCTGTCCTGGCTAAGTGTCTGAGGTACTTACCGCATGGATGTCCAATTCCAGGAACGTGAACTTACCCACCGTTCACTCCTAAACCTAACCCTCAGTCAAGCAACTGTCCTGGGCATGTGTCTTTGATACTTACCGCATGGAGATCCCTTTCCTGGACAGGTGCTTGACTGAGGGTTAGGTTTAGGAGCGAACGGTGGGTAACACTATAACAGGTGCTTGACTGAGGGTTAGGTTTAGGAGTGAATGGTGGGTAACACCATTCAACCCTAAACCAAACCCTCAGTCAAGCACCTGTCCTGGGCACGTGTCTTTGATACTTACCACATGGAGGTCTAATTCCAGGAACGTGAACTTACCCACCGTTCACTCCTAAACCTAACCCTCAGTCAAGCAACTGTCCTGGGCATGTGTCTGAGGTACTTACCGCATGAAGGTCCAATTCCAGGAACGTGAACTTACCCTATATTCACTCCTAAACCTAACCGTCAGTCAAGCACCTGTCCTGGCTAAGTGTCTGAGGTACTTACCGCATGGAGGTCCAATTCCAGGAACGTGAACTTACCCACCGTTCGCTCCTAAACCTGACCCTCAGTCAAGCAACTGTCCTGGGCATGTGTCTTTGATACTTACCGCATGGAGGTATAATTCCAGGAACGTGAGACTTACCCGCCGTTCGCTCCTAACCCTAACCCTCAGTCTAGCGCCTGTCCCGGGCACGTCTCTGAGGTACTTACCGCATGGAGGTCCAATTCCAGGAAAGTGAAACTTACCCGCCGTTCGCTCCTAAACCTAACCCTCAGTCGAGCGCCTGTCCCGGGCACGTCTCTGAGGTACTTACCGCGTGGGATTTGGAAAAAGGTATAATTCCTGGAATTCGGCAACAGAAAAACAGCGACACCTGGTGGCCGTTTGGCGCAATCGCCGCGGGCGAAAGTCCGTCCTTTGACGTTGGAATGCAACGGAATGAGGCCTAGCACATTAGCTAACCGCCGAAAATTAGCTGGCGCCCACATACACAATCATTGAAAGTCCGTTCCGCCATGTCGACACTGTTCCGCAAAGGGCGCCTCAAACTCATAACCCTAACCCTAACCCTACCCCAACTTAAAACTCTGAAGCTAAAGGGCAAATAAATAAATAAAGAAACAGAGAAATAAAGCTAAAGCTATGGATATAAGCCAAAGAAGCAAAGCATATAAAGAAATAAAGAAAATGCAAAACCCAAATAGAGGAGCATTAAAAGCCAAATAGGGAACAGCCAAAGACTTGGAACTTGGGGTGGAGCTAAGGAAAAGGGATTGGGAAGGGTAATTGGACATTAGAATTGGAAAACTAAATACAAGATTTGTAAAAAACTAAAAAAGCGAATAAGCGAATATAAGACGGTAGGGACTGGGGAACCTAAAACTAAACACAATTGGATTTGGGATTCATTTGAAGGGAAACACTCGAAGGGGAAAGCCACAGAGAAGACAGGGGAAAGAGAATACAAGGGGAAAAGGTGCCGGGGCCTGAGGAAGGCCAAGCAGGCCGAAACGTTGCCCCTAGGCACCTAGAAGAAAAGAATTAACAAAAACAAGTAAGAAATAAAGGGCAAAGACGCCAAAAAGAAGAAGCTAAATAACGCAAAAGGGAAAATGGGGCTAAAATAAACAAAATACAACTAAGAGCTACTTTGTGGCTAATTTTTTGAACCACCAGCATTTATGCTAACTAAAAACAAACCCAAATTAATCTAAAATTAAACTAAACTAAGTTAAATTAATGCTAAGACTTGGCAAATGTTTTAAAACGGGGGCCACTCATAGGGTAGCGGCTGGGACCCTGGGAAGGACCGTGCAACTACCTGTCCTCCTAGTGAGGACAGACTCAGCTTCTATAGCCTAACCCCTAACCCTAACCCCTAACCCTAACCCCACAGATATGTTCAAATCTAATAATAAACAGAATAGGGACTTGCTAAGTAAGGGCAAAATCCACAGCCAAGTTAGGCAAAGAGGCCAACTTAGGCATAAGGATACGTCACGAAAGCAAGATGGCTCAGTAAGGGCAAAAACCACAGCCAAGTGAGGCTACACCCACTTAGGCATAAGGTAAAATCACGAAAAGCAAAAGAATAGGGACTAGCCGCGATAGGCAGAACATAATCTAAAGGGAAGGGAGGTTTTAGAGATGGATTAAGGAAAGAAGGAAAGGATAGGAGAATTGGAGAACCTAAGAAAAAGGAAAAAACAAAAACGGTTTGACTTTAAAACCAAATTGGCAAAAAGGGAAGGGGGCGGAGCTGTAGGGCTATATAAGCCGGTCAGCTCTCTCATTCGGTTTAATTCGACGGGGGATACAGATGGTGCTAGGGCCTGAGGAAGGCACAATACAGGCCGAAACGTTGCCCGAAAGCACCAAACAAAGTAAAACTTAACTAAAACAACAAAAACCAAATTAGAAAAATCAACAATACGCCTAAGCTAACGAAATTAAGACAAAGAGAAGAAATAAAAGGCAAGACAAGCCAAAATAAGATAAAACTAAGTACAGAAACTAAAGCTAAGATGGCTAATTTTTTGAACTAGTTATTAAAGATAATAAAAGTTAAAAAAAAAAAAAAAAAAAGAGAAAAAAAAAAAAAAAAGGCTAATTTTTTGAACTAAAGCTGACTAAGCAAAATAACATCAAGCTAAGAGCTAAGCAACATCAAGCTAAAAGCTAATGCTTTTAAAGGCTAATCTTTGCATAGGGGAACTCCAGGGTGGCAGCACCAGGGGATGGACCGTGCACTTCCCTTCCTCGTCAGAGGAGGGGCTATGAATCTTACTCCTAACGCCAGCAACATATTTTAGACACACCGTTCATTTCAGCACTAACTGACTGAAACTTGCCGTTTTAAGCGTTTCCAGCCATTCTCCGTGTGTCTGGGACACAGCGTGTGCCCTGAAAATGCCACACAGTACAAATCACAGAAACATACTTGAAAACTCTGCCAAATGCTTCTTCTAATGTAAAATAGTGTTTCCATGCTGGAAAAAGTCTTATTTTGACGCCAGCAACATATTTGATGCAAAGCTGTCATTTCAGCTCAAACGGTAAAATTTCACCGTTCCTGGCCATATGAGACTGTTTTTCACAACGTTTGCCCTGAAAGTGCCAGGTACTGCAGATGAAAGAAACACACGGGAAAACTCTGCCAAATGCTTCTTCTAATGTAAAATAGTGTTTCCATGCTGGAAAAAGTCTTATTTTGACGCCAGCAACATATTTTAGACACACCGTTCATTTCAGCACTAACTGACTGAAACTTGCCGTTTTAAGAGTTTCCAGCCATTCTCCGTGTGTCTGGGACACAGCGTGTGCCCTGAAAATGCCACACAGTACAAATCACAGAAACATACTTGAAAACTCTGCCAAATGCTTCTTCTAATGTAAAATAGTGTTTCCATGCTGGAAAAAGTCTTATTTTGACGCCAGCAACATATTTGATGCAAAGCTGTCATTTCAGCTCAAACGGTAAAATTTCACCGTTCCTGGCCATATGAGACTGTTTTTCACAACGTTTGCCCTGAAAGTGCCAGGTACTGCAGATGAAAGAAACACACGGGAAAACTCTGCAAAATGCTTCTTCTAATGTAAAATAGTGTTTCCATGCTGGAAACAGTCTTATTTTGACGCCAGCAACATATTTTAGACACACCGTTCATTTCAGCACTAACTGACTGAAACTTGCCGTTTTAAGCGTTTCCAGCCATTCTCCGTGTGTCTGGGACACAGCGTGTGCCCTGAAAATGCCACACAGTACAAATCACAGAAACATACTTGAAAACTCTGCCAAATGCTTCTTCTAATGTAAAATAGTGTTTCCATGCTGGAAAAAGTCTTATTTTGACGCCAGCAACATATTTGATGCAAAGCTGTCATTTCAGCTCAAACGGTAAAATTTCACCGTTCCTGCACTGTAAAAAATGTCTGTAGTTTTTACATCAAAATTATGTAAAATCCAAACATAAAAAACCTGTAAATACGAATACAATAGAACTATGTATAATTTACAGTAATATACTGTTAAACATAAAACCAAACATAACTGTTAATTGTATGGTAAGATTCTGTTTAAATAATCAAATTCGTTTGTAAAATTAGCAGATGGCTGTACTTTAAACAAATAATAACTGTAATACAAAAAACTATATAGTCGTGTTAAAAATACAAAATAATGATGTTTAAATGACTGTTTTGGTAAGGCAGATTACAGGCTACTATTTTTAAGAAGCACATATGGTATATTTTACAGGCAAAAACCGTTACAGACCTTAACTCTAAAATCATATTTGTATGAATAGTGTTTATAAACAAACAAAAACATCCATATTTGTCAAGAATTTCTTATTTTATTGCTATTCTGAATAGCCCCTGGCTGACGGCATTGCATAGGCATTATGTGCCATGTTTTTTGAACATTTTTCCTCCATAGCACCACAGGAGGACTGTGGAAGTCCATGTATATATAATAAATGAGAACCCTTCTGATACTGTAATTCATTATTACTATGTAGTAATTGAAATTTATTTTTATTTGAAATAAAATTGAAAGTTATGATAACCTACAAATAAGAATATAATAGTCTGTATATATAGGCTAATATATAATATATGATATATGATATAATTTCAATGGCCTATAAAATGTTATGGGATTACTGTACTGTAACTAAATTTCAGCCTAATCCTTGTAAATGCATTCCCGCAAAAACAAGCGAATGTATTTGAATTTCAAACTTGATGGTCCAACCAGTGAGTAGTACCCCCTGGTTGTGCTTTTTCATTGGACTCTGCTCGCGGTTTACCGCGCATGTGAAGAGAGGAATGAGAGACGAGGAAAGAGAAGAACACCTGAAGAAAACTGCCCGCAGAAAGATGATTTGTTGTTTCGGTAAGCTAAGAATTTATGTCTTTTAAATACACGACTATATGTTGATATAGAAAACACGGTTTAGTCTGTGTTTGTTATACAAGGTAAAGTTATAGTTTGCAGTCGTTAAATATTAATAACACGTGTTGACACGGGTTGCATGCTAATCGCTACATGCTATCACGTTTTATGCACGTTGTTGGAGTTAATGAGTAGTGCTGTTAAAATTTGAAAAAAGGCACCATTTTATATTTACTCGCGTTTTGTAGCTGCCACTTTGTTGCGTAGTGTGCCACATCTTAAACAAGAACAGACAATATTCGGAGCCGTGGTAAGCTAACCCAATTCGTTTTTCACCCAGCTGTATTTGCAGTGAGTTTGGCAGTGTTGTCGCAGCAGCAAAAAAGAGACGTTTATTATACAAAATGATTACCTGCCGATTTTGTAGCAAAACGTTAGTGACATTGAGGGGCTATGTGCTACATTGTAGAATTCATAGAAACGAACCAGATTGTTTTTTCAAATGTGTTGGCACTGACTGCAAGCGGTCATTTAGTTCTTATGCAGCTTTTAAAGCTCATTTCTATCGGGTTCACAACATGGCTGCCCCCTCGGTTACAGCTTCAGCCATTGTTTCTGATTTTAAATGTGCCATTTCAATGTGTGAGTGTCAGTTCCACACAGTGAAGGAACTTATAGCCCACTTAAAAGAACACATAGTGGAGGGGCGAACTGTGGCATGTCCAATAACTGGTTGTAAAAATACATTTAGTGTAAAATCATCATTCACTGCTCATATGTCCAGGAAACACAGAGCCTGTTCAGTGGATAAGGTTAGTGATATGTACAGGAAAGCTGTTTCTCATTCCTCTGCCCCCATTGCATATGAAGATGCAACTCAGAGTGCAGGTGCTATGGCAAAAGAAAGCATTGATTTGCCTCATGATTTCAATGACACTTTTCTGAGGAACCTATCCTTATTCTATCTGAAATTGCAAGGGCAGCTCCTGCTTCCAGCTTCAACAATTCAGACGATAGTTGAGGAGATGCAAAATGTACATGAATTGGGACAGGATTACACTGTAAATAAATTATGTTCTTTTTTAAGAGATCACATGTGTCTGACAGATGATGCCATTGGCAAAATTTGTGATTGTGTAAAAGATTCTGATCTGTTCTCTGTCTGTCATCGGGGACCATTACGAACAACATATTCAAGAGCTCAGGCATTTAAAAAGATGTTCAAATACACAGAGCCTAAAAAAGTAGCATTAGGAAATGATGAAAATATGACACAGCGGTTTGCTTACTACGTTCCTATTACAGAAACAGTGAAGAACTTAATAGAATCTGATTTATGGAAGGATGCAGTGTCCCAACAGCCAAATGAAGACTCAAATATTTTCAGTGATACATGTGATGGACAAAACTTTAAATCTAATCAGTTCTTCACAGAGAATCCAGGCTGCCTGAAGTTAATTTTGTACCAAGATGCTTTTGAGATAGTGAATCCTCTTGGCTCTGCAAAGAAAAAGCACAAGGTTGTAGCTGTCTACCTTTCTGTGGCAAATTTACCAGCTCATGTGCGGTCCAACACCGACCATATGTCCCTTGTCTTATTATGTGCAGAGAATGACTTCAAAAGATTTGGAAGTGCCACAGTTTTCTCTGAGTTGTTAGTGGATTTAAAAGATTTGGAGCAAAATGGCATAACTGTGGGCAGTGAAACAGTCAAAGCAGGTCTGTATTGCATTGCTGGTGATAATTTGGGGTCACACAGTATAGGCGGGTTTACTGAAAACTTTAGCCGTTCTCAGTATTTTTGCAGGTACTGTGAAATTACACTGAAAGAGTTTCAAGGCAGTGATCCCAATGTTTGTGGTCCACAGCGCACCCCAGAAAGCTACGACTCTGTTGTCCCTGATCTACAAGAGGACGGACAAGACAGACAAGACAGTAAAGGCATTAAGGTAAACTCTGTTTTCAATTCTCTGAAATCTTACCATGTTTGCCAGCCAGGTCTTCCACCTTGCTTAGGCCATGACATGTTTGAGGGTGTCTTAGCCTATGATGTTGCACTGTATTTGAAATATTTTATTAAAAAAAAGAAATGGTTTACGTATTCACTTTTAAACAGGCGCATCATGCAGTTCAAGTACAAAGGCTCTGATGCTCTAACAAAACCGTGCACTGTCAGTTCTGATGGGACAAAGCTTGCAGGTCAAGCCATCCAAAACTGGAATTTTTTAAGGTTGCTGCCTGTATTAATTGGTGATAAAGTGCAAAATCCTGACGATGATGTGTGGCAGTTAACTCTTCAACTTAAAGACATTGTTGATATGATTTGTGCACAGAAGATTTCTTTGTCACAGGTAGCTTATCTCGATATCTTAGTACAGGAATATTTGGACTCAAGAAAGAGTTTATTTCCTGAAACTCCACTAAAACCAAAGCACCATTTTCTGCGACATTACCCAGCATTAATTTTAAAATTTGGGCCCTTGATCAGAGTTTGGACAATTCGTTTTGAAAGTAAGCATAGCTACTTCAAGAGATGTGCCAGACATTTGAAAAACTTTAAAAACATCTGCAAAACTTTATCTGAAAGACATCAGATGTTTCAGGCTTATCTCTCAGCTGGGCCAGGCTGCAGTCCTCTTCTACATGTAAAAGACAGTTGTACTTTTTATCCGAGTCTTTACAGCGATGCAATTACACATGCACTGAGAGAGTTTGATTTTTCAGAACATAATACTACAGTTTCAACCGATATACAGTTTAAAGGTACATCCTATAAAAAAGGGCATTTCATTGTTTCAAAAAATGATGAGTCTATGGAGTTTGGAGAACTTCTCCTTATTCTAATCCAGAATGATGCAGCCATTTATTTTGTGATGGATATTCATAAAGCTGACTATCATTCTGAATATCACTTATACTCTGTGACAAAGCAGGGCACAAAGTGTCAATGCCTTAACATTAATGACATTGTAGATTTTTACCCATTACAGTCATATTTTGTAAATGGGCATCAATTCATTCCACTGAAACACAGTGCACTCTCCAAATAAGCACCCATACCACCTGCAGATTGTATAAAAACGTCGAGTCACGTGTTGCTGTCTGTTGTGTCTTGTTTGTTTCATAGTCTTCCAGAATTGAGGAACATGGACCAGACATTCCTACGCACTGCCATCAATGATGTCTTGCCTGACCTTTCAGAAGTTACTAAAGATATTTTAGAAGAACATTTGCAGTCCCTTGGTGTGGAGACACATGAGGACTTTACATTTATAGAGGAAGCTGACTTGCTGGTGGCATTAAGGCCGATTCAAGCCCGAAAAGCTCTTGCTGCTTGGAAACTGAGATGTGAGTCTCACAGTGCAGTACATTTAATTTATTAGCTTAAATTACCCTACATAACAGTTACTTGTAAAAATAGAAACATGTTCATTGTATTTTCTTTATCTTCTGTATGTGTTTTGCAGGCCAGAGCCCCGAAACCAGCAGCTCCTGTGTTGACATTTCTCCAGGACCCCAAGCATCTTTGAAGTCTGTGTCACCTAAAAGCTCCTCTTCCTCCTCCAGCTGTCGAAGCTCTGCTCCAGATTGGATCGATACTTTTATTATTCCCTGGGATAAATTTCCAGAAGAGCTAATGCAATCACTGGAAAGAGAAAAACGACCCACTCCACGATTGAGAAGAGAAATGGTCCGGATTGTGGTTA
>NW_024469807.1:0-50000 GCF_017976425.1 Toxotes jaculatrix
TTGAAAATTTCACATACTTGGGATCACACAAACATACTGGAAAACTCTGCAAAATACTTCTTCTAGTTGACAACAGTGTTTCTATGCTGGAAAAAGTCTAATTTTAACGCCAGCTGGTAGTTTCACAATCACCTTTCATTTCAGCTCTAACGGTACAGTTATAATATTTTCAGCTTTCTTTTTCACAAAGCCATCCCTGAAAATACCAAATTGCAGATGAGGGAAACACAGTGGAAAACTCACTTTCGTTGTCGGCCATGGCTATCAGCTACAGCTTGACTAAAAAAGCTAGGCCTGTAAAGAAAAAAAATTTCAGCTTCAACTGACTTCGCATTACAGTTATAGCGATTTCAGTCCATATGAATGTCTTTTTCACAAAGCTTGCCCTGAAAATGCCATACTGCAGATCACACAAACACACTGGAAAACTCTGGAAGATGCTTCTTCTAATTTAAAATAGTGTTTCCATGATGAAAAAACTCTTATTGTGACACCAGCAGCAAGTTTCACACTCACCTTTCATTTCAGTTCTAACGATCCAGTTGTAGCGTTTTAATCCCATCTGAACATCTTTTTCACAAAGCCTTCCTTGAAAATACCACATTGCAGATGAGGGAAACACAGAGGGAAACTCACTTTCGTTGTCGGCTATGGCTACCCGGTACATCTGGACTAATAAAGCGACGTTAGTGAAAAAACAAAAAAAAACAGCACTGCTCATACTTGGCCAGGATTGGTTGGTTACGTTCAAAGGAAGAGCGACCTTAGTTGCCAAGGAAACAAAACAACACTAGCCGCTACACCTGGACTAAAAAAGCGAGGCTAGTGGAAAAAAAAAAACACAGCACTACTCGTATTTCGCCATGATTGGTTGGTCACGTTCAAAGGAAGCGCGATGTTAGTTGCCCAGAGGAAAAAACTACTTCTCATGCATCTGTGCGCACGCATAGAGCTGCAAATTAATAGAATGTGCCCTATAGATCTAATAACGTCATATCCTACATGGTGTAGGATAGGGCGATACACTGTACTTACGTTAATTAATGTAAAAATAATTACAGTAATTTACTGGACACGTTTTACAGTTTTTTGCTGTGTATAAATTACAGCAATGTATGTTAATTGTATATTTGTTTACAATATTATCATGTATTCCATTCATATTACATGAGTTCCCTGGCAACTAATGTTGCCAATAAATAGCTGTTACTTATTCATAATTCAGTATCTTACTGTAGAATGGGTTCACAGTTAATTTTTTTTCACATTTAGCAAATTAGGCACGCTGTGGCTGCTGATAATCCAAAATATATCAACACTACTTTAGATTATCTTGAGCTGTTAAATAAAAAAGTGATGAAAAAACATTTATTAGGACTCAATACAGTGTTTATTATATTATGCAATTATATTCAATACAGTGTGGTGTGTGATTGCACACCAGATGTGTATGAAATGTATTAAACTTAAGGTAACTTTCCTTTTTATTAGCCAATAAGCATGTGCATGGAAAGCATAAACCCAGGACAGACTGCACAAGACCATTGCAGCATAGTCATTCATGGTCAACTCAAATGTGTAGCAACGTCAAACATGTAACTTGTAAAAAGCTTATTTTGAAACCACTTTTATTAAAGAAATACCATGTGCCATTTTCCTTGCAACAGAGTCAAAGCCATTCATAGTCCGTTAATCTTTTGAGAATTGCAGAGACATGAGGGCTGACACTGTTGTTACTCTTCTCGTGCACCTTCCCACTTCCTGGACTGATCCACTTGGTCATCTTTGTGCCAGAGGTTGGGTTGATCCTGATGAAGCATCTAAAGTCACAAAATCAGAGAAAAAGACATTTAATGAAATACATTGTTTGAAGAGACAGCAGAACCCATCAAGTTTTGGAGAATAGCTTAACATTTTTCCAAATATGCAAAACTTCAAAACAAAAATTTGCATTAATTGCAGATGTTCCATCCATGCAAGCTAAAACAGAAAGAAGCTTTGCAATGCAATACAATGGAAATGCAGGGAATTGAATAAAAATTACACCATATGTTATTCATAATGAAAAATGTAACTAAATAATAATCCACTGGCATCCCCTTTGAAGCACTTACCTTTGGATGAATTCAAGTGTGCACGAGGCCTCCTCTTGGTACACCAGATTGAAGACGCAATAGCATGAGAAAAACACTGCCATTCCAGCCACAATTTTCTGGTGTGGACCCACAACCACTTGTCCCTCAATGCTACGCATCCAGCTCATTGGCATGAGAACATCACCTAAACATAAATAAACATTTGCTTTATTATTGTTCTTTTGGCATTTTTAGATATTCTTTCTGTTGCTTTTCCTGTTGCCCTTCCACATGAACATATCCATAGATTAAACTAATTCATATTAATCTCTAGTTTTGCAACAGACTAGAAAATACACTACATAAGACGATGGACTAGTATTTTGCTATCCACTTAGTACAGCAAGAATACTAAACTTAACTTACATGAGTTCCCTGAGGTGCTATATTAGCACAGATGTTGTACTGAATCTCAACTATGTTAAATTTTAAAATCTCACACAAGAAAACATTTTCAGCAATATAAATGTAACAGACAAATTTTTACCTAAAAATTGTCTTCACAGATGTGTGGTGATGATCACTGTGCCTTCTGCAGTAACGCTCACCGCCCAGGGTTTTCCTCTGCACCTGTAGCAAGGGGACAGTTCAACAGCAAAATATGCATGCTTAATTAGACTGGTTACTGATGAGGTTGAACAATTTAACTGCTTAGCCAATGTTAATTGTGCCTTTTTTCTATAACATAATCTTACCCAATATCAGATATAACTATCTCTGCCCAGATGGATTCCTCCAAGGTTCCACTCCAGACTGATTCACTTGGTGGAGCTGTAAGAGATGACTGATTGCTTGATTGGACTTCCATGCAATAAGAATAGCTGATATTGGCACATTAATTATATATAACTTCAGTTTCAGATGTCAACAATTTAATTCTTAATCACAATTCAAGTTATGACATCTTTAGTTAAATTTGTACTCAATTCAATTTCTATCTTTTCTCTCTCGCTTTCACATGCAGATGACTGATGTTTGACAGCAAAACCTTACTTTTTAATAGACACAATTTTGGACTTAAGAGCAGGGATATATCAGATTCTTAGCAACAACCCTCTTCCAGTTCAAATTAAACCCAATAAAAACTCAGAGCCACAGTGGCTGCTGAGCTAATGAGTCAATGTTAAATATTACCCGAGCTCAAACTCACACAGTGTTTAAAGCGTGTGTGCTACTGTAACTGCAGCATAAACTGCCATGTTGAGCTTGCAAAACAGAGGAAAACCGCCCTGATCTGCAATGTCATACTAACGTGTAACATAATGCCATAACGTGTAACTTGACAACTATAAACAATGGGCTGTCGCTCCAACAGTTTTCTAACCTGGAGGGTTTTAGATAATGTGCTGGCAATCGCTCTGTCCTGAAGGTGACAGGGCTAATGCAGGCATCTAGCGTTAGCTTAACTTAACCAGTTTTTCGCTAGCTAACGTTTGCAAAAACAGTGCAGTCTGCGTCCCACAACCCGTATATTCCGTATAAAACGCGACTAAGATAAATAAAATAACGTGATAATACCGTCACTATCAAAAATAAAGAATCATTATACTTACCAAAATGCTGGTTTTGCAGCTTCCTCTTCACCGCTCTATTGCCTGCTTCTGTCTGTTGGCAACATGCATATTCTTTAAATTAAACGTGTAAAACCAGTCTGATATACAGACAAATTATATTGTATGAAGTTATCGTTTGAATAACATTTGAATTTTGTAGGCTAATAACGTGTTACTTACACTTTATTGACTTGATGGATCGGGTTCTTCGGGAAATTACAGAAATTTGTTACAGTGTATTAGATCGTGAAGGATTAAAAAATGTTGAGGATCTGCCAGAGGAGAGAGATCGTATTATCATCTATAATGCACATTCTATTAATTGCAGCTCTATGCATGCACACAGATGCATGAGAAGTTTTTTTGTTTTTTTTTTTAAATCTGGGCTTCGCGCATCCTTTGAACGTGACCAACCAATCATGGCGAAGTATGAGCAGTGCTGTTTTTTTTTCCCCTAACCTCGCTTTTTTAGTCCAGGTGTACCAGCTACTTTTGTTTTTTTTCTCTGGGCAGCTAACGTCGCTCTTCCTTTGAACGTGACCAACCAATCATAGCGAAGTATGAGCACTGCTTTTCTTTTTTTTTCACTAGCCTCGCTTTTTTTGTCCAGATGTAGCGGTAGCCATAGCCGACAACGAAAGTGAGTTTTCCTCTGTGTTTCCTTTAGCTGCAATGTGGTATTTTCAAGGAAGGCTTGGTGAAATGATGTTCACATGGGTAGAAAACGCTAGAACGGGATCGTTAGAGCTGCAACGAAAGGTGAGTGTGAATTGCTGCTCAGGCCTGGACTGGTAATCTGGCATACCGGGCATTTTCCCGGTGGGCCGACAGTCCTCGGGCCGATGCTGTTTGTTTGTTTTTTTGTTTTGTTTTTGTTTTTTAGACTTAGAGACTGGGTTTAGAGGGTGTGGCAATATATCTTCAATATAGACAGTGGACTAAACCAATCAGGATATAGTAGTTTACGAGAGCGGCCCCACCCCTTTCTATGCACTGATCCCGGCCAGTTTAGTGTTGAGCGTGGAAACATGGAGAAGCGGAAGAAAGGAGGTGCGGAGAGGTTGCGGGCTAAAAGATTAAAAATAATCTCGCTATAGAAGCTGCAAAATGTACTAAAATAAAAGACATAATCTCTGGAGGGGCTGCTGTAGCCTCCAGGGAGAGGAGCAGCCAGAGGCTGTTGACAGGGAACCCGAGGGACAGAGTGACCAGGGAAGTGTAGCACAGGCGCAGCGGGTAAGCAGGTAGTAATGTTAAGATAATACCGGGACTTTTAGGTGATGGACAGGCATGAAACTCGCTCACCTTTCGGCGAAATTCGCCGTTCTGAAGCCAAATCAGGTGACCTACGTGAAACGTGTAGAATTACATGAGAATGGAGAGCAATGAATAATGTTCTTATTTCCTGTCGCAGCAGTTGCCTTAAATTGTGTTTTGTTTTCGTTCCGTGTGTGTGTGTTTTTTTTTTACAATATCAATGCAGTTAGTATAAGATTTTTCAGATTCTTATCAAAAAATAAAAATGTAACCTAAAGATACATGTTTTGATGGTTTAGATATTTGCACAGTTTTTCCAGGTAGTTCCAAATGTATTTTTAATTTGTTTCTTTTAGGTTTTCTATTTATCACTTAATAAATTGTAATAATCTGTCCCTCTCTTCCTGTCTAGTCAAGCCAGGCTTTTGAGGTAGCAGTTGAGGAGAGAGAAGAGAGAGTGTTATAATATTTCTGAAATCTATTCCAAATATCTGAAGCTGTCATTTACTGGGGGCTCTCCTCTCTCCACTTCCAGGTGGACTGTCAGCCAACATGCACCTGACCTTGTGCGCAAGAAGCATTTTAAATAAACCATTGAATGTGTAGTTACTGCGAGTTTGCTGGTGGTTTTTGTGAGCTGGGATTTTTCCTTTAAATGTTGCGACATGGTTTCCTCTGGACCAAGACGTAACAATAGTAAAATACATTGCTTCGGGGAACGCATACATAAATTAGTCTGTTGTGCACCGCTAATTATGAGGGGCCGGTCTAACCAGGGCCGTTTTTTGTCCCAGTCCAGTCCTGTTGCTGCTGCTGTCAAAATTAGAGTTTTTCAGCATGGAAACAGTATTTTCAATTAGAGGAAGCATTTTGCAGAATTTTCCCGTATGTTTGTGTGATCCCCAGTATGTGAAATTTTCAGGGCAGACGCTGGGAAAAAGAAGATCTGGAACGGTAAAATTCTAACGCTAGAGCTGAAATGAAAGGTGTGTATAAAATATGTTGCTGGAGTCAAAATAAGACTTTTTCCAGCATGGAAACAGTGTTGTCAACTAGAAGAAGTATTTTGCAGAGTTTTCCAGTATGTTTCTGTCATTTGCACTGTGTGGCATTTTCAGGGCACACGCTGGGAAAAGACCATCTGGAACTGGCTGGAACGCTAAAATTCCAACGCTAGAGCTGAAAGGAACGGTGTGTCTAAAATATGTTGCCGGCGTCAAAATAAGACTTTTTCCAGCATGGAAACACTATTTTACATTAGAAGAAGCATTTTGCAGAGTTTTCCCGTGTGTTTCTGTCATCTGCAGTACCTGGCACTTTCAGGGCAAACGTTGTGAAAAACACTCTCAAATTGGCATGAACGGTCAAATTTTACTGTTAGAGCTGAAATGAACGGTGTGTCTAAAATATGTTGCCGGCGTCAAAATAAGACTTTTTCCAGCATGGAAACACTATTTTACATTAGAAGAAGCATTTTGCAGAGTTTTCCCGTGTGTTTCTTTCATCTGCAGTACCTGGCACTTTCAGGGCAAACGTTGTGAAAAACAGTCTCAAATGGCCAGGAACGGTCAAATTTTACCGTTTGAGCTGAAATGACAGCTTTGCATCAAATGTGCTGCCGGCGTCAAAATAAGACTTTTTCCAGCATGGAAACACTATTTTACATTAGAAGAAGCATTTTGCAGAGTTTTCCCGTGTGTTTCTGTCATCTGCAGTACCTGGCACTTTCAGGGCAAACGTTGTGAAAAACACTCTCATATGGGCTGGAAGCGCTAAAACTGTAATGTTTGAGCTGAAATGACAGCTTTGCATCATATGTGCTGCCGGCGTCAAAATAAGACTTTTTCCAGCATGGAAACACTATTTTACAATAGAAGAAGAATTTTGCAGAGTTTTCCCGTGTGTTTCTGTCATCTGCAGTACCTGGCACTTTCAGGGCAAACGTTGTGAAAAACACTCTCAAATTGGCATGAACGGTCAAATTTTACTGTTAGAGCTGAAATGAACGGTGTGTCTAAAATATGTTGCCGGCGTCAAAATAAGACTTTTTCCAGCATGGAAACACTATTTTACATTAGAAGAAGCATTTGGCAGAGTTTTCAAGTATGTTTCTGTGATTTGTACTGTGTGGCATTTTCAGGGCACACGCTGTGTCCCAGACACACGGAGAATGGCTGGAAACGCTTAAAACGGCAAGTTTCAGTCAGTTAGTGCTGAAATGAACGGTGTGTCTAAAATATGTTGCTGGCGTCAAAATAAGACTGTTTCCAGCATGGAAACACTATTTTACATTAGAAGAAGCATTTTGCAGAGTTTTCCCGTGTGTTTCTTTCATCTGCAGTACCTGGCACTTTCAGGGCAAACGTTGTGAAAAACAGTCTCATATGGCCAGGAACGGTGAAATTTTACCGTTTGAGCTGAAATGACAGCTTTGCATCAAATATGTTGCTGGCGTCAAAATAAGACTTTTTCCAGCATGGAAACACTATTTTACATTAGAAGAAGCATTTGGCAGAGTTTTCAAGTATGTTTCTGTGATTTGTACTGTGTGGCATTTTCAGGGCACACGCTGTGTCCCAGACACACGGAGAATGGCTGGAAACGCTTAAAACGGCAAGTTTCAGTCAGTTAGTGCTGAAATGAACGGTGTGTCTAAAATATGTTGCTGGCGTCAAAATAAGACTGTTTCCAGCATGGAAACACTATTTTACATTAGAAGAAGCATTTTGCAGAGTTTTCCCGTGTGTTTCTTTCATCTGCAGTACCTGGCACTTTCAGGGCAAACGTTGTGAAAAACAGTCTCATATGGCCAGGAACGGTGAAATTTTACCGTTTGAGCTGAAATGACAGCTTTGCATCAAATATGTTGCTGGCGTCAAAATAAGACTTTTTCCAGCATGGAAACACTATTTTACATTAGAAGAAGCATTTGGCAGAGTTTTCAAGTATGTTTCTGTGATTTGTACTGTGTGGCATTTTCAGGGCACACGCTGTGTCCCAGACACACGGAGAATGGCTGGAAACGCTTAAAACGGCAAGTTTCAGTCAGTTAGTGCTGAAATGAACGGTGTGTCTAAAATATGTTGCTGGCGTCAAAATAAGACTGTTTCCAGCATGGAAACACTATTTTACATTAGAAGAAGCATTTTGCAGAGTTTTCCCGTGTGTTTCTTTCATCTGCAGTACCTGGCACTTTCAGGGCAAACGTTGTGAAAAACAGTCTCATATGGCCAGGAACGGTGAAATTTTACCGTTTGAGCTGAAATGACAGCTTTGCATCAAATATGTTGCTGGCGTCAAAATAAGACTTTTTCCAGCATGGAAACACTATTTTACATTAGAAGAAGCATTTGGCAGAGTTTTCAAGTATGTTTCTGTGATTTGTACTGTGTGGCATTTTCAGGGCACACGCTGTGTCCCAGACACACGGAGAATGGCTGGAAACGCTTAAAACGGCAAGTTTCAGTCAGTTAGTGCTGAAATGAACGGTGTGTCTAAAATATGTTGCTGGCGTCAAAATAAGACTGTTTCCAGCATGGAAACACTATTTTACATTAGAAGAAGCATTTTGCAGAGTTTTCCCGTGTGTTTCTTTCATCTGCAGTACCTGGCACTTTCAGGGCAAACGTTGTGAAAAACAGTCTCATATGGCCAGGAACGGTGAAATTTTACCGTTTGAGCTGAAATGACAGCTTTGCATCAAATATGTTGCTGGCGTCAAAATAAGACTTTTTCCAGCATGGAAACACTATTTTACATTAGAAGAAGCATTTTGCAGAGTTTTCCCGTGTGTTTCTTTCATCTGCAGTACCTGGCACTTTCAGGGCAAACGTTGTGAAAAACAGTCTCATATGGCCAGGAACGGTGAAATTTTACCGTTTGAGCTGAAATGACAGCTTTGCATCAAATATGTTGCTGGCGTCAAAATAAGACTTTTTCCAGCATGGAAACACTATTTTACATTAGAAGAAGCATTTGGCAGAGTTTTCAAGTATGTTTCTGTGATTTGTACTGTGTGGCATTTTCAGGGCACACGCTGTGTCCCAGACACACGGAGAATGGCTGGAAACGCTTAAAACGGCAAGTTTCAGTCAGTTAGTGCTGAAATGAACGGTGTGTCTAAAATATGTTGCTGGCGTCAAAATAAGACTGTTTCCAGCATGGAAACACTATTTTACATTAGAAGAAGCATTTTGCAGAGTTTTCCCGTGTGTTTCTTTCATCTGCAGTACCTGGCACTTTCAGGGCAAACGTTGTGAAAAACAGTCTCATATGGCCAGGAACGGTGAAATTTTACCGTTTGAGCTGAAATGACAGCTTTGCATCAAATATGTTGCTGGCGTCAAAATAAGACTTTTTCCAGCATGGAAACACTATTTTACATTAGAAGAAGCATTTGGCAGAGTTTTCAAGTATGTTTCTGTGATTTGTACTGTGTGGCATTTTCAGGGCACACGCTGTGTCCCAGACACACGGAGAATGGCTGGAAACGCTTAAAACGGCAGGTTTCAGTCAGTTAGTGCTGAAATGAACGGTGTGTCTAAAATATGTTGCTGGCGTCAAAATAAGACTGTTTCCAGCATGGAAACACTATTTTACATTAGAAGAAGAATTTTGCAGAGTTTTCCCGTGTGTTTCTTTCATCTGCAGTACCTGGCACTTTCAGGGCAAACGTTGTGAAAAACAGTCTCATATGGCCAGGAACGGTGAAATTTTACCGTTTGAGCTGAAATGACAGCTTTGCATCAAATATGTTGCTGGCGTCAAAATAAGACTTTTTCCAGCATGGAAACACTATTTTACATTAGAAGAAGCATTTGGCAGAGTTTTCAAGTATGTTTCTGTGATTTGTACTGTGTGGCATTTTCAGGGCACACGCTGTGTCCCAGACACACGGAGAATGGCTGGAAACGCTTAAAACGGCAAGTTTCAGTCAGTTAGTGCTGAAATGAACGGTGTGTCTAAAATATGTTGCTGGCGTCAAAATAAGACTGTTTCCAGCATGGAAACACTATTTTACATTAGAAGAAGCATTTTGCAGAGTTTTCCCGTGTGTTTCTTTCATCTGCAGTACCTGGCACTTTCAGGGCAAACGTTGTGAAAAACAGTCTCATATGGCCAGGAACGGTGAAATTTTACCGTTTGAGCTGAAATGACAGCTTTGCATCAAATATGTTGCTGGCGTCAAAATAAGACTTTTTCCAGCATGGAAACACTATTTTACATTAGAAGAAGCATTTGGCAGAGTTTTCAAGTATGTTTCTGTGATTTGTACTGTGTGGCATTTTCAGGGCACACGCTGTGTCCCAGACACACGGAGAATGGCTGGAAACGCTTAAAACGGCAAGTTTCAGTCAGTTAGTGCTGAAATGAACGGTGTGTCTAAAATATGTTGCTGGCGTCAAAATAAGACTGTTTCCAGCATGGAAACACTATTTTACATTAGAAGAAGCATTTTGCAGAGTTTTCCCGTGTGTTTCTTTCATCTGCAGTACCTGGCACTTTCAGGGCAAACGTTGTGAAAAACAGTCTCATATGGCCAGGAACGGTGAAATTTTACCGTTTGAGCTGAAATGACAGCTTTGCATCAAATATGTTGCTGGCGTCAAAATAAGACTTTTTCCAGCATGGAAACACTATTTTACATTAGAAGAAGCATTTGGCAGAGTTTTCAAGTATGTTTCTGTGATTTGTACTGTGTGGCATTTTCAGGGCACACGCTGTGTCCCAGACACACGGAGAATGGCTGGAAACGCTTAAAACGGCAAGTTTCAGTCAGTTAGTGCTGAAATGAACGGTGTGTCTAAAATATGTTGCTGGCGTCAAAATAAGACTGTTTCCAGCATGGAAACACTATTTTACATTAGAAGAAGCATTTTGCAGAGTTTTCCCGTGTGTTTCTTTCATCTGCAGTACCTGGCACTTTCAGGGCAAACGTTGTGAAAAACAGTCTCATATGGCCAGGAACGGTGAAATTTTACCGTTTGAGCTGAAATGACAGCTTTGCATCAAATATGTTGCTGGCGTCAAAATAAGACTTTTTCCAGCATGGAAACACTATTTTACATTAGAAGAAGCATTTGGCAGAGTTTTCAAGTATGTTTCTGTGATTTGTACTGTGTGGCATTTTCAGGGCACACGCTGTGTCCCAGACACACGGAGAATGGCTGGAAACGCTTAAAACGGCAAGTTTCAGTCAGTTAGTGCTGAAATGAACGGTGTGTCTAAAATATGTTGCTGGCGTCAAAATAAGACTGTTTCCAGCATGGAAACACTATTTTACATTAGAAGAAGCATTTTGCAGAGTTTTCCCGTGTGTTTCTTTCATCTGCAGTACCTGGCACTTTCAGGGCAAACGTTGTGAAAAACAGTCTCATATGGCCAGGAACGGTGAAATTTTACCGTTTGAGCTGAAATGACAGCTTTGCATCAAATATGTTGCTGGCGTCAAAATAAGACTTTTTCCAGCATGGAAACACTATTTTACATTAGAAGAAGCATTTGGCAGAGTTTTCAAGTATGTTTCTGTGATTTGTACTGTGTGGCATTTTCAGGGCACACGCTGTGTCCCAGACACACGGAGAATGGCTGGAAACGCTTAAAACGGCAAGTTTCAGTCAGTTAGTGCTGAAATGAACGGTGTGTCTAAAATATGTTGCTGGCGTCAAAATAAGACTGTTTCCAGCATGGAAACACTATTTTACATTAGAAGAAGCATTTTGCAGAGTTTTCCCGTGTGTTTCTTTCATCTGCAGTACCTGGCACTTTCAGGGCAAACGTTGTGAAAAACAGTCTCATATGGCCAGGAACGGTGAAATTTTACCGTTTGAGCTGAAATGACAGCTTTGCATCAAATATGTTGCTGGCGTCAAAATAAGACTTTTTCCAGCATGGAAACACTATTTTACATTAGAAGAAGCATTTGGCAGAGTTTTCAAGTATGTTTCTGTGATTTGTACTGTGTGGCATTTTCAGGGCACACGCTGTGTCCCAGACACACGGAGAATGGCTGGAAACGCTTAAAACGGCAAGTTTCAGTCAGTTAGTGCTGAAATGAACGGTGTGTCTAAAATATGTTGCTGGCGTCAAAATAAGACTGTTTCCAGCATGGAAACACTATTTTACATTAGAAGAAGCATTTTGCAGAGTTTTCCCGTGTGTTTCTTTCATCTGCAGTACCTGGCACTTTCAGGGCAAACGTTGTGAAAAACAGTCTCATATGGCCAGGAACGGTGAAATTTTACCGTTTGAGCTGAAATGACAGCTTTGCATCAAATATGTTGCTGGCGTCAAAATAAGACTTTTTCCAGCATGGAAACACTATTTTACATTAGAAGAAGCATTTGGCAGAGTTTTCAAGTATGTTTCTGTGATTTGTACTGTGTGGCATTTTCAGGGCACACGCTGTGTCCCAGACACACGGAGAATGGCTGGAAACGCTTAAAACGGCAAGTTTCAGTCAGTTAGTGCTGAAATGAACGGTGTGTCTAAAATATGTTGCTGGCGTCAAAATAAGACTGTTTCCAGCATGGAAACACTATTTTACATTAGAAGAAGCATTTTGCAGAGTTTTCCCGTGTGTTTCTTTCATCTGCAGTACCTGGCACTTTCAGGGCAAACGTTGTGAAAAAACAGTCTCATATGGCCAGGAACGGTGAAATTTTACCGTTTGAGCTGAAATGACAGCTTTGCATCAAATATGTTGCTGGCGTCAAAATAAGACTTTTTCCAGCATGGAAACACTATTTTACATTAGAAGAAGCATTTGGCAGAGTTTTCAAGTATGTTTCTGTGATTTGTACTGTGTGGCATTTTCAGGGCACACGCTGTGTCCCAGACACACGGAGAATGGCTGGAAACGCTTAAAACGGCAAGTTTCAGTCAGTTAGTGCTGAAATGAACGGTGTGTCTAAAATATGTTGCTGGCGTCAAAATAAGACTGTTTCCAGCATGGAAACACTATTTTACATTAGAAGAAGCATTTTGCAGAGTTTTCCCGTGTGTTTCTTTCATCTGCAGTACCTGGCACTTTCAGGGCAAACGTTGTGAAAAACAGTCTCATATGGCCAGGAACGGTGAAATTTTACCGTTTGAGCTGAAATGACAGCTTTGCATCAAATATGTTGCTGGCGTCAAAATAAGACTTTTTCCAGCATGGAAACACTATTTTACATTAGAAGAAGCATTTTGCAGAGTTTTCCCGTGTGTTTCTTTCATCTGCAGTACCTGGCACTTTCAGGGCAAACGTTGTGAAAAACAGTCTCATATGGCCAGGAACGGTGAAATTTTACCGTTTGAGCTGAAATGACAGCTTTGCATCAAATATGTTGCTGGCGTCAAAATAAGACTTTTTCCAGCATGGAAACACTATTTTACATTAGAAGAAGCATTTGGCAGAGTTTTCAAGTATGTTTCTGTGATTTGTACTGTGTGGCATTTTCAGGGCACACGCTGTGTCCCAGACACACGGAGAATGGCTGGAAACGCTTAAAACGGCAAGTTTCAGTCAGTTAGTGCTGAAATGAACGGTGTGTCTAAAATATGTTGCTGGCGTCAAAATAAGACTGTTTCCAGCATGGAAACACTATTTTACATTAGAAGAAGCATTTTGCAGAGTTTTCCCGTGTGTTTCTTTCATCTGCAGTACCTGGCACTTTCAGGGCAAACGTTGTGAAAAACAGTCTCATATGGCCAGGAACGGTGAAATTTTACCGTTTGAGCTGAAATGACAGCTTTGCATCAAATATGTTGCTGGCGTCAAAATAAGACTTTTTCCAGCATGGAAACACTATTTTACATTAGAAGAAGCATTTGGCAGAGTTTTCAAGTATGTTTCTGTGATTTGTACTGTGTGGCATTTTCAGGGCACACGCTGTGTCCCAGACACACGGAGAATGGCTGGAAACGCTTAAAACGGCAAGTTTCAGTCAGTTAGTGCTGAAATGAACGGTGTGTCTAAAATATGTTGCTGGCGTCAAAATAAGACTGTTTCCAGCATGGAAACACTATTTTACATTAGAAGAAGCATTTTGCAGAGTTTTCCCGTGTGTTTCTTTCATCTGCAGTACCTGGCACTTTCAGGGCAAACGTTGTGAAAAACAGTCTCATATGGCCAGGAACGGTGAAATTTTACCGTTTGAGCTGAAATGACAGCTTTGCATCAAATATGTTGCTGGCGTCAAAATAAGACTTTTTCCAGCATGGAAACACTATTTTACATTAGAAGAAGCATTTGGCAGAGTTTTCAAGTATGTTTCTGTGATTTGTACTGTGTGGCATTTTCAGGGCACACGCTGTGTCCCAGACACACGGAGAATGGCTGGAAACGCTTAAAACGGCAAGTTTCAGTCAGTTAGTGCTGAAATGAACGGTGTGTCTAAAATATGTTGCTGGCGTCAAAATAAGACTGTTTCCAGCATGGAAACACTATTTTACATTAGAAGAAGCATTTTGCAGAGTTTTCCCGTGTGTTTCTTTCATCTGCAGTACCTGGCACTTTCAGGGCAAACGTTGTGAAAAACAGTCTCATATGGCCAGGAACGGTGAAATTTTACCGTTTGAGCTGAAATGACAGCTTTGCATCAAATATGTTGCTGGCGTCAAAATAAGACTTTTTCCAGCATGGAAACACTATTTTACATTAGAAGAAGCATTTGGCAGAGTTTTCAAGTATGTTTCTGTGATTTGTACTGTGTGGCATTTTCAGGGCACACGCTGTGTCCCAGACACACGGAGAATGGCTGGAAACGCTTAAAACGGCAAGTTTCAGTCAGTTAGTGCTGAAATGAACGGTGTGTCTAAAATATGTTGCTGGCGTCAAAATAAGACTGTTTCCAGCATGGAAACACTATTTTACATTAGAAGAAGCATTTTGCAGAGTTTTCCCGTGTGTTTCTTTCATCTGCAGTACCTGGCACTTTCAGGGCAAACGTTGTGAAAAACAGTCTCATATGGCCAGGAACGGTGAAATTTTACCGTTTGAGCTGAAATGACAGCTTTGCATCAAATATGTTGCTGGCGTCAAAATAAGACTTTTTCCAGCATGGAAACACTATTTTACATTAGAAGAAGCATTTGGCAGAGTTTTCAAGTATGTTTCTGTGATTTGTACTGTGTGGCATTTTCAGGGCACACGCTGTGTCCCAGACACACGGAGAATGGCTGGAAACGCTTAAAACGGCAAGTTTCAGTCAGTTAGTGCTGAAATGAACGGTGTGTCTAAAATATGTTGCTGGCGTCAAAATAAGACTGTTTCCAGCATGGAAACACTATTTTACATTAGAAGAAGCATTTTGCAGAGTTTTCCCGTGTGTTTCTTTCATCTGCAGTACCTGGCACTTTCAGGGCAAACGTTGTGAAAAACAGTCTCATATGGCCAGGAACGGTGAAATTTTACCGTTTGAGCTGAAATGACAGCTTTGCATCAAATATGTTGCTGGCGTCAAAATAAGACTTTTTCCAGCATGGAAACACTATTTTACATTAGAAGAAGCATTTTGCAGAGTTTTCCCGTGTGTTTCTTTCATCTGCAGTACCTGGCACTTTCAGGGCAAACGTTGTGAAAAACAGTCTCATATGGCCAGGAACGGTGAAATTTTACCGTTTGAGCTGAAATGACAGCTTTGCATCAAATATGTTGCTGGCGTCAAAATAAGACTTTTTCCAGCATGGAAACACTATTTTACATTAGAAGAAGCATTTGGCAGAGTTTTCAAGTATGTTTCTGTGATTTGTACTGTGTGGCATTTTCAGGGCACACGCTGTGTCCCAGACACACGGAGAATGGCTGGAAACGCTTAAAACGGCAAGTTTCAGTCAGTTAGTGCTGAAATGAACGGTGTGTCTAAAATATGTTGCTGGCGTCAAAATAAGACTGTTTCCAGCATGGAAACACTATTTTACATTAGAAGAAGCATTTTGCAGAGTTTTCCCGTGTGTTTCTTTCATCTGCAGTACCTGGCACTTTCAGGGCAAACGTTGTGAAAAACAGTCTCATATGGCCAGGAACGGTGAAATTTTACCGTTTGAGCTGAAATGACAGCTTTGCATCAAATATGTTGCTGGCGTCAAAATAAGACTTTTTCCAGCATGGAAACACTATTTTACATTAGAAGAAGCATTTTGCAGAGTTTTCCCGTGTGTTTCTTTCATCTGCAGTACCTGGCACTTTCAGGGCAAACGTTGTGAAAAACAGTCTCATATGGCCAGGAACGGTGAAATTTTACCGTTTGAGCTGAAATGACAGCTTTGCATCAAATATGTTGCTGGCGTCAAAATAAGACTTTTTCCAGCATGGAAACACTATTTTACATTAGAAGAAGCATTTGGCAGAGTTTTCAAGTATGTTTCTGTGATTTGTACTGTGTGGCATTTTCAGGGCACACGCTGTGTCCCAGACACACGGAGAATGGCTGGAAACGCTTAAAACGGCAAGTTTCAGTCAGTTAGTGCTGAAATGAACGGTGTGTCTAAAATATGTTGCTGGCGTCAAAATAAGACTGTTTCCAGCATGGAAACACTATTTTACATTAGAAGAAGCATTTTGCAGAGTTTTCCCGTGTGTTTCTTTCATCTGCAGTACCTGGCACTTTCAGGGCAAACGTTGTGAAAAACAGTCTCATATGGCCAGGAACGGTGAAATTTTACCGTTTGAGCTGAAATGACAGCTTTGCATCAAATATGTTGCTGGCGTCAAAATAAGACTTTTTCCAGCATGGAAACACTATTTTACATTAGAAGAAGCATTTTGCAGAGTTTTCCCGTGTGTTTCTTTCATCTGCAGTACCTGGCACTTTCAGGGCAAACGTTGTGAAAAACAGTCTCATATGGCCAGGAACGGTGAAATTTTACCGTTTGAGCTGAAATGACAGCTTTGCATCAAATATGTTGCTGGCGTCAAAATAAGACTTTTTCCAGCATGGAAACACTATTTTACATTAGAAGAAGCATTTGGCAGAGTTTTCAAGTATGTTTCTGTGATTTGTACTGTGTGGCATTTTCAGGGCACACGCTGTGTCCCAGACACACGGAGAATGGCTGGAAACGCTTAAAACGGCAAGTTTCAGTCAGTTAGTGCTGAAATGAACGGTGTGTCTAAAATATGTTGCTGGCGTCAAAATAAGACTGTTTCCAGCATGGAAACACTATTTTACATTAGAAGAAGCATTTTGCAGAGTTTTCCCGTGTGTTTCTTTCATCTGCAGTACCTGGCACTTTCAGGGCAAACGTTGTGAAAAACAGTCTCATATGGCCAGGAACGGTGAAATTTTACCGTTTGAGCTGAAATGACAGCTTTGCATCAAATATGTTGCTGGCGTCAAAATAAGACTTTTTCCAGCATGGAAACACTATTTTACATTAGAAGAAGCATTTTGCAGAGTTTTCCCGTGTGTTTCTTTCATCTGCAGTACCTGGCACTTTCAGGGCAAACGTTGTGAAAAACAGTCTCATATGGCCAGGAACGGTGAAATTTTACCGTTTGAGCTGAAATGACAGCTTTGCATCAAATATGTTGCTGGCGTCAAAATAAGACTTTTTCCAGCATGGAAACACTATTTTACATTAGAAGAAGCATTTTGCAGAGTTTTCCCGTGTGTTTCTTTCATCTGCAGTACCTGGCACTTTCAGGGCAAACGTTGTGAAAAACAGTCTCATATGGCCAGGAACGGTGAAATTTTACCGTTTGAGCTGAAATGACAGCTTTGCATCAAATATGTTGCTGGCGTCAAAATAAGACTTTTTCCAGCATGGAAACACTATTTTACATTAGAAGAAGCATTTGGCAGAGTTTTCAAGTATGTTTCTGTGATTTGTACTGTGTGGCATTTTCAGGGCACACGCTGTGTCCCAGACACACGGAGAATGGCTGGAAACGCTTAAAACGGCAAGTTTCAGTCAGTTAGTGCTGAAATGAACGGTGTGTCTAAAATATGTTGCTGGCGTCAAAATAAGACTGTTTCCAGCATGGAAACACTATTTTACATTAGAAGAAGCATTTTGCAGAGTTTTCCCGTGTGTTTCTTTCATCTGCAGTACCTGGCACTTTCAGGGCAAACGTTGTGAAAAACAGTCTCATATGGCCAGGAACGGTGAAATTTTACCGTTTGAGCTGAAATGACAGCTTTGCATCAAATATGTTGCTGGCGTCAAAATAAGACTTTTTCCAGCATGGAAACACTATTTTACATTAGAAGAAGCATTTGGCAGAGTTTTCAAGTATGTTTCTGTGATTTGTACTGTGTGGCATTTTCAGGGCACACGCTGTGTCCCAGACACACGGAGAATGGCTGGAAACGCTTAAAACGGCAAGTTTCAGTCAGTTAGTGCTGAAATGAACGGTGTGTCTAAAATATGTTGCTGGCGTCAAAATAAGACTGTTTCCAGCATGGAAACACTATTTTACATTAGAAGAAGCATTTTGCAGAGTTTTCCCGTGTGTTTCTTTCATCTGCAGTACCTGGCACTTTCAGGGCAAACGTTGTGAAAAACAGTCTCATATGGCCAGGAACGGTGAAATTTTACCGTTTGAGCTGAAATGACAGCTTTGCATCAAATATGTTGCTGGCGTCAAAATAAGACTTTTTCCAGCATGGAAACACTATTTTACATTAGAAGAAGCATTTTGCTGAGTTTTCCCGTGTGTTTCTTTCATCTGCAGTACCTGGCACTTTCAGGGCAAACGTTGTGAAAAACAGTCTCATATGGCCAGGAACGGTGAAATTTTACCGTTTGAGCTGAAATGACAGCTTTGCATCAAATATGTTACTGGCGTCAAAATAAGACTTTTTCCAGCATGGAAACACTATTTTACATTAGAAGAAGCATTTGGCAGAGTTTTCAAGTATGTTTCTGTGATTTGTACTGTGTGGCATTTTCAGGGCACACGCTGTGTCCCAGACACACGGAGAATGGCTGGAAACGCTTAAAACGGCAAGTTTCAGTCAGTTAGTGCTGAAATGAACGGTGTGTCTAAAATATGTTGCTGGCGTCAAAATAAGACTGTTTCCAGCATGGAAACACTATTTTACATTAGAAGAAGCATTTTGCAGAGTTTTCCCGTGTGTTTCTTTCATCTGCAGTACCTGGCACTTTCAGGGCAAACGTTGTGAAAAACAGTCTCATATGGCCAGGAACGGTGAAATTTTACCGTTTGAGCTGAAATGACAGCTTTGCATCAAATATGTTGCTGGCGTCAAAATAAGACTTTTTCCAGCATGGAAACACTATTTTACATTAGAAGAAGCATTTTGCTGAGTTTTCCCGTGTGTTTCTTTCATCTGCAGTACCTGGCACTTTCAGGGCAAACGTTGTGAAAAACAGTCTCATATGGCCAGGAACGGTGAAATTTTACCGTTTGAGCTGAAATGACAGCTTTGCATCAAATATGTTGCTGGCGTCAAAATAAGACTTTTTCCAGCATGGAAACACTATTTTACATTAGAAGAAGCATTTGGCAGAGTTTTCAAGTATGTTTCTGTGATTTGTACTGTGTGGCATTTTCAGGGCACACGCTGTGTCCCAGACACACGGAGAATGGCTGGAAACGCTTAAAACGGCAAGTTTCAGTCAGTTAGTGCTGAAATGAACGGTGTGTCTAAAATATGTTGCTGGCGTCAAAATAAGACTGTTTCCAGCATGGAAACACTATTTTACATTAGAAGAAGCATTTTGCAGAGTTTTCCCGTGTGTTTCTTTCATCTGCAGTACCTGGCACTTTCAGGGCAAACGTTGTGAAAAACAGTCTCATATGGCCAGGAACGGTGAAATTTTACCGTTTGAGCTGAAATGACAGCTTTGCATCAAATATGTTGCTGGCGTCAAAATAAGACTTTTTCCAGCATGGAAACACTATTTTACATTAGAAGAAGCATTTGGCAGAGTTTTCAAGTATGTTTCTGTGATTTGTACTGTGTGGCATTTTCAGGGCACACGCTGTGTCCCAGACACACGGAGAATGGCTGGAAACGCTTAAAACGGCAAGTTTCAGTCAGTTAGTGCTGAAATGAACGGTGTGTCTAAAATATGTTGCTGGCGTCAAAATAAGACTGTTTCCAGCATGGAAACACTATTTTACATTAGAAGAAGCATTTTGCAGAGTTTTCCCGTGTGTTTCTTTCATCTGCAGTACCTGGCACTTTCAGGGCAAACGTTGTGAAAAACAGTCTCATATGGCCAGGAACGGTGAAATTTTACCGTTTGAGCTGAAATGACAGCTTTGCATCAAATATGTTGCTGGCGTCAAAATAAGACTTTTTCCAGCATGGAAACACTATTTTACATTAGAAGAAGCATTTTGCTGAGTTTTCCCGTGTGTTTCTTTCATCTGCAGTACCTGGCACTTTCAGGGCAAACGTTGTGAAAAACAGTCTCATATGGCCAGGAACGGTGAAATTTTACCGTTTGAGCTGAAATGACAGCTTTGCATCAAATATGTTGCTGGCGTCAAAATAAGACTTTTTCCAGCATGGAAACACTATTTTACATTAGAAGAAGCATTTGGCAGAGTTTTCAAGTATGTTTCTGTGATTTGTACTGTGTGGCATTTTCAGGGCACACGCTGTGTCCCAGACACACGGAGAATGGCTGGAAACGCTTAAAACGGCAAGTTTCAGTCAGTTAGTGCTGAAATGAACGGTGTGTCTAAAATATGTTGCTGGCGTCAAAATAAGACTGTTTCCAGCATGGAAACACTATTTTACATTAGAAGAAGCATTTTGCAGAGTTTTCCCGTGTGTTTCTTTCATCTGCAGTACCTGGCACTTTCAGGGCAAACGTTGTGAAAAACAGTCTCATATGGCCAGGAACGGTGAAATTTTACCGTTTGAGCTGAAATGACAGCTTTGCATCAAATATGTTGCTGGCGTCAAAATAAGACTTTTTCCAGCATGGAAACACTATTTTACATTAGAAGAAGCATTTTGCAGAGTTTTCCCGTGTGTTTCTTTCATCTGCAGTACCTGGCACTTTCAGGGCAAACGTTGTGAAAAACAGTCTCATATGGCCAGGAACGGTGAAATTTTACCGTTTGAGCTGAAATGACAGCTTTGCATCAAATATGTTGCTGGCGTCAAAATAAGACTTTTTCCAGCATGGAAACACTATTTTACATTAGAAGAAGCATTTGGCAGAGTTTTCAAGTATGTTTCTGTGATTTGTACTGTGTGGCATTTTCAGGGCACACGCTGTGTCCCAGACACACGGAGAATGGCTGGAAACGCTTAAAACGGCAAGTTTCAGTCAGTTAGTGCTGAAATGAACGGTGTGTCTAAAATATGTTGCTGGCGTCAAAATAAGACTGTTTCCAGCATGGAAACACTATTTTACATTAGAAGAAGCATTTTGCAGAGTTTTCCCGTGTGTTTCTTTCATCTGCAGTACCTGGCACTTTCAGGGCAAACGTTGTGAAAAACAGTCTCATATGGCCAGGAACGGTGAAATTTTACCGTTTGAGCTGAAATAACAGCTTTGCATCAAATATGTTGCTGGCGTCAAAATAAGACTTTTTCCAGCATGGAAACACTATTTTACATTAGAAGAAGCATTTGGCAGAGTTTTCAAGTATGTTTCTGTGATTTGTACTGTGTGGCATTTTCAGGGCACACGCTGTGTCCCAGACACACGGAGAATGGCTGGAAACGCTTAAAACGGCAAGTTTCAGTCAGTTAGTGCTGAAATGAACGGTGTGTCTAAAATATGTTGCTGGCGTCAAAATAAGACTGTTTCCAGCATGGAAACACTATTTTACATTAGAAGAAGCATTTTGCAGAGTTTTCCCGTGTGTTTCTTTCATCTGCAGTACCTGGCACTTTCAGGGCAAACGTTGTGAAAAACAGTCTCATATGGCCAGGAACGGTGAAATTTTACCGTTTGAGCTGAAATGACAGCTTTGCATCAAATATGTTGCTGGCGTCAAAATAAGACTTTTTCCAGCATGGAAACACTATTTTACATTAGAAGAAGCATTTTGCAGAGTTTTCCCGTGTGTTTCTTTCATCTGCAGTACCTGGCACTTTCAGGGCAAACGTTGTGAAAAACAGTCTCATATGGCCAGGAACGGTGAAATTTTACCGTTTGAGCTGAAATGACAGCTTTGCATCAAATATGTTGCTGGCGTCAAAATAAGACTTTTTCCAGCATGGAAACACTATTTTACATTAGAAGAAGCATTTTGCAGAGTTTTCCCGTGTGTTTCTTTCATCTGCAGTACCTGGCACTTTCAGGGCAAACGTTGTGAAAAACAGTCTCATATGGCCAGGAACGGTGAAATTTTACCGTTTGAGCTGAAATGACAGCTTTGCATCAAATATGTTGCTGGCGTCAAAATAAGACTTTTTCCAGCATGGAAACACTATTTTACATTAGAAGAAGCATTTGGCAGAGTTTTCAAGTATGTTTCTGTGATTTGTACTGTGTGGCATTTTCAGGGCACACGCTGTGTCCCAGACACACGGAGAATGGCTGGAAACGCTTAAAACGGCAAGTTTCAGTCAGTTAGTGCTGAAATGAACGGTGTGTCTAAAATATGTTGCTGGCGTCAAAATAAGACTGTTTCCAGCATGGAAACACTATTTTACATTAGAAGAAGCATTTTGCAGAGTTTTCCCGTGTGTTTCTTTCATCTGCAGTACCTGGCACTTTCAGGGCAAACGTTGTGAAAAACAGTCTCATATGGCCAGGAACGGTGAAATTTTACCGTTTGAGCTGAAATGACAGCTTTGCATCAAATATGTTGCTGGCGTCAAAATAAGACTTTTTCCAGCATGGAAACACTATTTTACATTAGAAGAAGCATTTGGCAGAGTTTTCAAGTATGTTTCTGTGATTTGTACTGTGTGGCATTTTCAGGGCACACGCTGTGTCCCAGACACACGGAGAATGGCTGGAAACGCTTAAAACGGCAAGTTTCAGTCAGTTAGTGCTGAAATGAACGGTGTGTCTAAAATATGTTGCTGGCGTCAAAATAAGACTGTTTCCAGCATGGAAACACTATTTTACATTAGAAGAAGCATTTTGCAGAGTTTTCCCGTGTGTTTCTTTCATCTGCAGTACCTGGCACTTTCAGGGCAAACGTTGTGAAAAACAGTCTCATATGGCCAGGAACGGTGAAATTTTACCGTTTGAGCTGAAATGACAGCTTTGCATCAAATATGTTGCTGGCGTCAAAATAAGACTTTTTCCAGCATGGAAACACTATTTTACATTAGAAGAAGCATTTTGCAGAGTTTTCCCGTGTGTTTCTTTCATCTGCAGTACCTGGCACTTTCAGGGCAAACGTTGTGAAAAACAGTCTCATATGGCCAGGAACGGTGAAATTTTACCGTTTGAGCTGAAATGACAGCTTTGCATCAAATATGTTGCTGGCGTCAAAATAAGACTTTTTCCAGCATGGAAACACTATTTTACATTAGAAGAAGCATTTGGCAGAGTTTTCAAGTATGTTTCTGTGATTTGTACTGTGTGGCATTTTCAGGGCACACGCTGTGTCCCAGACACACGGAGAATGGCTGGAAACGCTTAAAACGGCAAGTTTCAGTCAGTTAGTGCTGAAATGAACGGTGTGTCTAAAATATGTTGCTGGCGTCAAAATAAGACTGTTTCCAGCATGGAAACACTATTTTACATTAGAAGAAGCATTTTGCAGAGTTTTCCCGTGTGTTTCTTTCATCTGCAGTACCTGGCACTTTCAGGGCAAACGTTGTGAAAAACAGTCTCATATGGCCAGGAACGGTGAAATTTTACCGTTTGAGCTGAAATGACAGCTTTGCATCAAATATGTTGCTGGCGTCAAAATAAGACTTTTTCCAGCATGGAAACACTATTTTACATTAGAAGAAGCATTTGGCAGAGTTTTCAAGTATGTTTCTGTGATTTGTACTGTGTGGCATTTTCAGGGCACACGCTGTGTCCCAGACACACGGAGAATGGCTGGAAACGCTTAAAACGGCAAGTTTCAGTCAGTTAGTGCTGAAATGAACGGTGTGTCTAAAATATGTTGCTGGCGTCAAAATAAGACTGTTTCCAGCATGGAAACACTATTTTACATTAGAAGAAGCATTTTGCAGAGTTTTCCCGTGTGTTTCTTTCATCTGCAGTACCTGGCACTTTCAGGGCAAACGTTGTGAAAAACAGTCTCATATGGCCAGGAACGGTGAAATTTTACCGTTTGAGCTGAAATGACAGCTTTGCATCAAATATGTTGCTGGCGTCAAAATAAGACTTTTTCCAGCATGGAAACACTATTTTACATTAGAAGAAGCATTTGGCAGAGTTTTCAAGTATGTTTCTGTGATTTGTACTGTGTGGCATTTTCAGGGCACACGCTGTGTCCCAGACACACGGAGAATGGCTGGAAACGCTTAAAACGGCAAGTTTCAGTCAGTTAGTGCTGAAATGAACGGTGTGTCTAAAATATGTTGCTGGCGTCAAAATAAGACTGTTTCCAGCATGGAAACACTATTTTACATTAGAAGAAGCATTTTGCAGAGTTTTCCCGTGTGTTTCTTTCATCTGCAGTACCTGGCACTTTCAGGGCAAACGTTGTGAAAAACAGTCTCATATGGCCAGGAACGGTGAAATTTTACCGTTTGAGCTGAAATGACAGCTTTGCATCAAATATGTTGCTGGCGTCAAAATAAGACTTTTTCCAGCATGGAAACACTATTTTACATTAGAAGAAGCATTTTGCTGAGTTTTCCCGTGTGTTTCTTTCATCTGCAGTACCTGGCACTTTCAGGGCAAACGTTGTGAAAAACAGTCTCATATGGCCAGGAACGGTGAAATTTTACCGTTTGAGCTGAAATGACAGCTTTGCATCAAATATGTTGCTGGCGTCAAAATAAGACTGTTTCCAGCATGGAAACACTATTTTACATTAGAAGAAGCATTTCGCAGAGTTTTCCCGTGTGTTTCTTTCATCTGCAGTACCTGGCACTTTCAGGGCAAACGTTGTGAAAAACAGTCTCATATGGCCAGGAACGGTGAAATTTTACCGTTTGAGCTGAAATGACAGCTTTGCATCAAATATGTTGCTGGCGTCAAAATAAGACTTTTTCCAGCATGGAAACACTATTTTACATTAGAAGAAGCATTTGGCAGAGTTTTCAAGTATGTTTCTGTGATTTGTACTGTGTGGCATTTTCAGGGCACACGCTGTGTCCCAGACACACGGAGAATGGCTGGAAACGCTTAAAACGGCAAGTTTCAGTCAGTTAGTGCTGAAATGAACGGTGTGTCTAAAATATGTTGCTGGCGTCAAAATAAGACTGTTTCCAGCATGGAAACACTATTTTACATTAGAAGAAGCATTTTGCAGAGTTTTCCCGTGTGTTTCTTTCATCTGCAGTACCTGGCACTTTCAGGGCAAACGTTGTGAAAAACAGTCTCATATGGCCAGGAACGGTGAAATTTTACCGTTTGAGCTGAAATGACAGCTTTGCATCAAATATGTTGCTGGCGTCAAAATAAGACTGTTTCCAGCATGGAAACACTATTTTACATTAGAAGAAGCATTTTGCAGAGTTTTCCCGTGTGTTTCTTTCATCTGCAGTACCTGGCACTTTCAGGGCAAACGTTGTGAAAAACAGTCTCATATGGCCAGGAACGGTGAAATTTTACCGTTTGAGCTGAAATGACAGCTTTGCATCAAATATGTTGCTGGCGTCAAAATAAGACTTTTTCCAGCATGGAAACACTATTTTACATTAGAAGAAGCATTTTGCTGAGTTTTCCCGTGTGTTTCTTTCATCTGCAGTACCTGGCACTTTCAGGGCAAACGTTGTGAAAAACAGTCTCATATGGCCAGGAACGGTGAAATTTTACCGTTTGAGCTGAAATGACAGCTTTGCATCAAATATGTTGCTGGCGTCAAAATAAGACTTTTTCCAGCATGGAAACACTATTTTACATTAGAAGAAGCATTTGGCAGAGTTTTCAAGTATGTTTCTGTGATTTGTACTGTGTGGCATTTTCAGGGCACACGCTGTGTCCCAGACACACGGAGAATGGCTGGAAACGCTTAAAACGGCAAGTTTCAGTCAGTTAGTGCTGAAATGAACGGTGTGTCTAAAATATGTTGCTGGCGTCAAAATAAGACTGTTTCCAGCATGGAAACACTATTTTACATTAGAAGAAGCATTTTGCAGAGTTTTCCCGTGTGTTTTCTTTCATCTGCAGTACCTGGCACTTTCAGGGCAAACGTTGTGAAAAACAGTCTCATATGGCCAGGAACGGTGAAATTTTACCGTTTGAGCTGAAATGACAGCTTTGCATCAAATATGTTGCTGGCGTCAAAATAAGACTTTTTCCAGCATGGAAACACTATTTTACATTAGAAGAAGCATTTTGCAGAGTTTTCCCGTGTGTTTCTTTCATCTGCAGTACCTGGCACTTTCAGGGCAAACGTTGTGAAAAACAGTCTCATATGGCCAGGAACGGTGAAATTTTACCGTTTGAGCTGAAATGACAGCTTTGCATCAAATATGTTGCTGGCGTCAAAATAAGACTTTTTCCAGCATGGAAACACTATTTTACATTAGAAGAAAGCATTTGGCAGAGTTTTCAAGTATGTTTCTGTGATTTGTACTGTGTGGCATTTTCAGGGCACACGCTGTGTCCCAGACACACGGAGAATGGCTGGAAACGCTTAAAACGGCAAGTTTCAGTCAGTTAGTGCTGAAATGAACGGTGTGTCTAAAATATGTTGCTGGCGTCAAAATAAGACTGTTTCCAGCATGGAAACACTATTTTACATTAGAAGAAGCATTTTGCAGAGTTTTCCCGTGTGTTTCTTTCATCTGCAGTACCTGGCACTTTCAGGGCAAACGTTGTGAAAAACAGTCTCATATGGCCAGGAACGGTGAAATTTTACCGTTTGAGCTGAAATGACAGCTTTGCATCAAATATGTTGCTGGCGTCAAAATAAGACTTTTTCCAGCATGGAAACACTATTTTACATTAGAAGAAGCATTTTGCTGAGTTTTCCCGTGTGTTTCTTTCATCTGCAGTACCTGGCACTTTCAGGGCAAACGTTGTGAAAAACAGTCTCATATGGCCAGGAACGGTGAAATTTTACCGTTTGAGCTGAAATGACAGCTTTGCATCAAATATGTTGCTGGCGTCAAAATAAGACTTTTTCCAGCATGGAAACACTATTTTACATTAGAAGAAGCATTTGGCAGAGTTTTCAAGTATGTTTCTGTGATTTGTACTGTGTGGCATTTTCAGGGCACACGCTGTGTCCCAGACACACGGAGAATGGCTGGAAACGCTTAAAACGGCAAGTTTCAGTCAGTTAGTGCTGAAATGAACGGTGTGTCTAAAATATGTTGCTGGCGTCAAAATAAGACTGTTTCCAGCATGGAAACACTATTTTACATTAGAAGAAGCATTTTGCAGAGTTTTCCCGGTGTGTTTCTTTCATCTGCAGTACCTGGCACTTTCAGGGCAAACGTTGTGAAAAACAGTCTCATATGGCCAGGAACGGTGAAATTTTACCGTTTGAGCTGAAATGACAGCTTTGCATCAAATATGTTGCTGGCGTCAAAATAAGACTTTTTCCAGCATGGAAACACTATTTTACATTAGAAGAAGCATTTGGCAGAGTTTTCAAGTATGTTTCTGTGATTTGTACTGTGTGGCATTTTCAGGGCACACGCTGTGTCCCAGACACACGGAGAATGGCTGGAAACGCTTAAAACGGCAAGTTTCAGTCAGTTAGTGCTGAAATGAACGGTGTGTCTAAAATATGTTGCTGGCGTCAAAATAAGACTGTTTCCAGCATGGAAACACTATTTTACATTAGAAGAAGCATTTTGCAGAGTTTTCCCGTGTGTTTCTTTCATCTGCAGTACCTGGCACTTTCAGGGCAAACGTTGTGAAAAACAGTCTCATATGGCCAGGAACGGTGAAATTTTACCGTTTGAGCTGAAATGACAGCTTTGCATCAAATATGTTGCTGGCGTCAAAATAAGACTTTTTCCAGCATGGAAACACTATTTTACATTAGAAGAAGCATTTTGCAGAGTTTTCCCGTGTGTTTCTTTCATCTGCAGTACCTGGCACTTTCAGGGCAAACGTTGTGAAAAACAGTCTCATATGGCCAGGAACGGTGAAATTTTACCGTTTGAGCTGAAATGACAGCTTTGCATCAAATATGTTGCTGGCGTCAAAATAAGACTTTTTCCAGCATGGAAACACTATTTTACATTAGAAGAAGCATTTGGCAGAGTTTTCAAGTATGTTTCTGTGATTTGTACTGTGTGGCATTTTCAGGGCACACGCTGTGTCCCAGACACACGGAGAATGGCTGGAAACGCTTAAAACGGCAAGTTTCAGTCAGTTAGTGCTGAAATGAACGGTGTGTCTAAAATATGTTGCTGGCGTCAAAATAAGACTGTTTCCAGCATGGAAACACTATTTTACATTAGAAGAAGCATTTTGCAGAGTTTTCCCGTGTGTTTCTTTCATCTGCAGTACCTGGCACTTTCAGGGCAAACGTTGTGAAAAACAGTCTCATATGGCCAGGAACGGTGAAATTTTACCGTTTGAGCTGAAATGACAGCTTTGCATCAAATATGTTGCTGGCGTCAAAATAAGACTTTTTCCAGCATGGAAACACTATTTTACATTAGAAGAAGCATTTTGCTGAGTTTTCCCGTGTGTTTCTTTCATCTGCAGTACCTGGCACTTTCAGGGCAAACGTTGTGAAAAACAGTCTCATATGGCCAGGAACGGTGAAATTTTACCGTTTGAGCTGAAATGACAGCTTTGCATCAAATATGTTGCTGGCGTCAAAATAAGACTGTTTCCAGCATGGAAACACTATTTTACATTAGAAGAAGCATTTCGCAGAGTTTTCCCGTGTGTTTCTTTCATCTGCAGTACCTGGCACTTTCAGGGCAAACGTTGTGAAAAACAGTCTCATATGGCCAGGAACGGTGAAATTTTACCGTTTGAGCTGAAATGACAGCTTTGCATCAAATATGTTGCTGGCGTCAAAATAAGACTTTTTCCAGCATGGAAACACTATTTTACATTAGAAGAAGCATTTGGCAGAGTTTTCAAGTATGTTTCTGTGATTTGTACTGTGTGGCATTTTCAGGGCACACGCTGTGTCCCAGACACACGGAGAATGGCTGGAAACGCTTAAAACGGCAAGTTTCAGTCAGTTAGTGCTGAAATGAACGGTGTGTCTAAAATATGTTGCTGGCGTCAAAATAAGACTGTTTCCAGCATGGAAACACTATTTTACATTAGAAGAAGCATTTTGCAGAGTTTTCCCGTGTGTTTCTTTCATCTGCAGTACCTGGCACTTTCAGGGCAAACGTTTGTGAAAAACAGTCTCATATGGCCAGGAACGGTGAAATTTTACCGTTTGAGCTGAAATGACAGCTTTGCATCAAATATGTTGCTGGCGTCAAAATAAGACTTTTTCCAGCATGGAAACACTATTTTACATTAGAAGAAGCATTTGGCAGAGTTTTCAAGTATGTTTCTGTGATTTGTACTGTGTGGCATTTTCAGGGCACACGCTGTGTCCCAGACACACGGAGAATGGCTGGAAACGCTTAAAACGGCAAGTTTCAGTCAGTTAGTGCTGAAATGAACGGTGTGTCTAAAATATGTTGCTGGCGTCAAAATAAGACTGTTTCCAGCATGGAAACACTATTTTACATTAGAAGAAGCATTTGGCAGAGTTTTCAAGTATGTTTCTGTGATTTGTACTGTGTGGCATTTTCAGGGCACACGCTGTGTCCCAGACACACGGAGAATGGCTGGAAACGCTTTAAAACGGCAAGTTTCAGTCAGTTAGTGCTGAAATGAACGGTGTGTCTAAAATATGTTGCTGGCGTCAAAATAAGACTGTTTCCAGCATGGAAACACTATTTTACATTAGAAGAAGCATTTTGCAGAGTTTTCCCGTGTGTTTCTTTCATCTGCAGTACCTGGCACTTTCAGGGCAAACGTTGTGAAAAACAGTCTCATATGGCCAGGAACGGTGAAATTTTACCGTTTGAGCTGAAATGACAGCTTTGCATCAAATATGTTGCTGGCGTCAAAATAAGACTTTTTCCCCAGCATGGAAACACTATTTTACATTAGAAGAAGCATTTGGCAGAGTTTTCAAGTATGTTTCTGTGATTTGTACTGTGTGGCATTTTCAGGGCACACGCTGTGTCCCAGACACACGGAGAATGGCTGGAAACGCTTAAAACGGCAAGTTTCAGTCAGTTAGTGCTGAAATGAACGGTGTGTCTAAAATATGTTGCTGGCGTCAAAATAAGACTGTTTCCAGCATGGAAACACTATTTTACATTAGAAGAAGCATTTGGCAGAGTTTTCAAGTATGTTTCTGTGATTTGTACTGTGTGGCATTTTCAGGGCACACGCTGTGTCCCAGACACACGGAGAATGGCTGGAAACGCTTAAAACGGCAAGTTTCAGTCAGTTAGTGCTGAAATGAACGGTGTGTCTAAAATATGTTGCTGGCGTCAAAATAAGACTGTTTCCAGCATGGAAACACTATTTTACATTAGAAGAAGCATTTTGCAGAGTTTTCCCGTGTGTTTCTTTCATCTGCAGTACCTGGCACTTTCAGGGCAAACGTTGTGAAAAACAGTCTCATATGGCCAGGAACGGTGAAATTTTACCGTTTGAGCTGAAATGACAGCTTTGCATCAAATATGTTGCTGGCGTCAAAATAAGACTTTTTCCAGCATGGAAACACTATTTTACATTAGAAGAAGCATTTGGCAGAGTTTTCAAGTATGTTTCTGTGATTTGTACTGTGTGGCATTTTCAGGGCACACGCTGTGTCCCAGACACACGGAGAATGGCTGGAAACGCTTAAAACGGCAAGTTTCAGTCAGTTAGTGCTGAAATGAACGGTGTGTCTAAAATATGTTGCTGGCGTCAAAATAAGACTGTTTCCAGCATGGAAACACTATTTTACGTTAGAAGAAGCATTTTGCAGAGTTTTCCCGTGTGTTTCTTTCATCTGCAGTACCTGGCACTTTCAGGGCAAACGTTGTGAAAAACAGTCTCATATGGCCAGGAACGGTGAAATTTTACCGTTTGAGCTGAAATGACAGCTTTGCATCAAATATGTTGCTGGCGTCAAAATAAGACTTTTTCCAGCATGGAAACACTATTTTATATTAGAAGAAGCATTTTGCTGAGTTTTCCCGTGTGTTTCTTTATTTGTACTGTGTGGCATTTTCAGGGCACACGCTGTGTCCCAGACACACGGAGAATGGCTGGAAACGCTTAAAACGGCAAGTTTCAGTCAGTTAGTGCTGAAATGAACGGTGTGTCTAAAATATGTTGCTGGCGTCAAAATAAGACTGTTTCCAGCATGGAAACACTATTTTACATTAGAAGAAGCATTTTGCAGAGTTTTCCCGTGTGTTTCTTTCATCTGCAGTACCTGGCACTTTCAGGGCAAACGTTTGTGAAAAACAGTCTCATATGGCCAGGAACGGTGAAATTTTACCGTTTGAGCTGAAATGACAGCTTTGCATCAAATATGTTGCTGGCGTCAAAATAAGACTTTTTCCAGCATGGAAACACTATTTTACATTAGAAGAAGCATTTGCAGAGTTTTCAAGTATGTTTCTGTGATTTGTACTGTGTGGCATTTTCAGGGCACACGCTGTGTCCCAGACACACGGAGAATGGCTGGAAACGCTTAAAACGGCAGTTTCAGTCAGTTAGTGCTGAAATGAACGGTGTGTGTCTAAAATATGTTGCTGGCGTCAAAATAAGACTGTTTCCAGCATGGAAACTCTATTTTACATTAGAAGAAGCATTTTGCAGAGTTTTCCCGTGTGTTTCTTTCATCTGCAGTACCTGGCACTTTCAGGGCAAACGTTGTGAAAAACAGTCTCATATGGCCAGGAACGGTGAAATTTTACCGTTTGAGCTGAAATGACAGCTTTGCATCAAATATGTTGCTGGCGTCAAAATAAGACTGTTTCCAGCATGGAAACACTATTTTACATTAGAAGAAGCATTTTGCAGAGTTTTCCCGTGTGTTTCTTTCATCTGCAGTACCTGGCACTTTCAGGGGCAAACGTTGTGAAAAACAGTCTCATATGGCCAGGAACGGTGAAATTTTACCGTTTGAGCTGAAATGACAGCTTTGCATCAAATATGTTGCTGGCGTCAAAATAAGACTTTTTCCAGCATGGAAACACTATTTTACATTAGAAGAAGCATTTGGCAGAGTTTTCAAGTATGTTTCTGTGATTTGTACTGTGTGGCATTTTTCAGGGCACACGCTGTGTCCCAGACACACGGAGAATGGCTGGAAACGCTTTAAACGGCAAGTTTCAGTCAGTTAGTGCTGAAATGAACGGTGTGTCTAAAATATGTTGCTGGCGTCAAAATAAGACTGTTCCAGCATGGAAACACTATTTTACATTAGAAGAAGCATTTTGCAGAGTTTTCCCGTGTGTTTCTTTCATCTGCAGTACCTGGCACTTTCAGGGCAAACGTTGTGAAAAACAGTCTCATATGGCCAGGAACGGTGAAATTTTACCGTTTGAGCTGAAATGACAGCTTTGCATCAAATATGTTGCTGGCGTCAAAATAAGACTTTTTCCAGCATGGAAACACTATTTTACATTAGAAGAAGCATTTGGCAGAGTTTTCAAGTATGTTTCTGTGATTTGTACTGTGTGGCATTTCAGGGCACACGCTGTGTCCCAGACACACGGAGAATGGCTGGAAACGCTTAAAACGGCAAGGTTTCAGTCAGTTAGTGCTGATAATGAACGGTGTGTCTAAAATATGTTGCTGGCGTCAAATAAGACTGTTTCCAGCATGGAAACACTATTTTACATTAGAAGAAGCATTTTGCAGAGTTTTCCCGTAGTGTTTCTTTCATCTGCAGTACCTGGCACTTTCAGGGCAAACGTTGTGAAAAACAGTCTCATATGGGCCAGGAACGGTGAAAATTTTACCGTTTGAGCTGAAATGACAGCTTTGCATCAAATATGTTGCTGGCGTCAAAATAAGACTTTTTCCAGCATGGAAACACTATTTTTACATTAGAAGAAGCATTTGGCAGAGTTTTCAAGTATGTTTCTGTGATTTGTACTGTGTGGCATTTTTCAGGGCACAGGCGTGTCCCAGACACTCGGAGAATGGCTGGAAACGCTTAAAACGGCAAGTTTCAGTCAGTTAGTGCTGGAATGAACGGTGTGTCTAAAATATGTTGCTGGCGTCAAAATAAGACTGTTTCCAGCATGGAAACACTATTTTACATTAGAAGAAGCATTTTGCAGAGTTTTCCCGTGTGTTTTCTTTCATCTGCAGTACCTGGCACTTTCAGGGCAAACGTTGTGAAAAACAGTCTCATATGGCCAGGAACGGTGAAATTTTACCGTTTGAGCTGAAATGACAGCTTTGCATCAAATATGTTTGCTGGCGTCAAAATAAGACTTTTTCCAGCATGGAAACACTATTTTACATTAGAAGAAGCATTTTGCTGAGTTTTCCCGTGTGTTTCTTTCATCTGCAGTACCTGGCACTTTCAGGGCAAACGTTGTGAAAAACAGTCTCATATGGCCAGGAACGGTGAAATTTTACCGTTTGAGCTGAAATGACAGCTTGCATCAAATATGTTGCTGGCGTCAAAATAAGACTTTTTCCAGCATGGAACACTATTTTACATTAGAAGAAGCATTTGGCAGAGTTTTCAAGTATGTTCTGTGATTTGTACTGTGTGGCATTTTCAGGGCACACGCTGTGTCCCAGACACACGGAGAATGGCTGGAAACGCTTAAAACGGCAAGTTTCAGTCAGTTAGTGCTGAAATGAACGGTGTGTCTAAAATATGTTGCTGGCGTCAAAATAAGACTGTTTCCAGCATGGAAACACTATTTTACATTAGAAGAAGCATTTTGCTGAGTTTTCCGCGTGTGTTTCTTTCATCTGCAGTACCTGGCACTTTCAGGGCAAACGTTGTGAAAAACAGTCTCATATGGCCAGGAACGGTGAAATTTTACCGTTTGAGCTGAAATGACAGCTTTGCATCAAATATGTTGCTGGCGTCAAAATAAGACTTTTTCCAGCATGGAAACACTATTTACATTAGAAGAAGCATTTGGCAGAGTTTTCAAGTATGTTTCTGTGATTTGTACTGTGTGGCAGTTTTCAGGGCACAGGCTGTGTCCCAGACACACGGAGAATGGCTGGAAACGCTTAAAACGGCAAGTTTCAGTCAGTTAGTGCTGAAATGAACGGTGTGTCTAAAATATGTTGCTGGCGTCAAAATAAGACTGTTTCCAGCATGGAAACACTATTTTACATTAGAAGAAGCATTTGGCAGAGTTTTCAAGTATGTTTCTGTGATTTGTACTGTGTGGCATTTTCAGGGCACACGCTGTGTCCCAGACACACGGAGAATGGCTGGAAACGCTTTAAAACGGCAAGTTTCAGTCAGTTAGTGCTGAAATGAACGGTGTGTCTAAAATATGTTGCTGGCGTCAAAATAAGGACTGTTTCCAGCATGGAAACACTATTTTACATTAGAAGAAGCATTTTGCAGAGTTTTTCCCGGTGTGTTTCTTTCATCTGCAGTACCTGGCACTTTCAGGGCAAACGTTGTGAAAAACAGTCTCATATGGCCAGGAACGGTGAAATTTTACCGTTTGAGCTGAAATGACAGCTTTGCATCAAATATGTTGCTGGCGTCAAAATAAGACTTTTCCAGCATGGAAACACTATTTTACATTAGAAGAAGCATTTTGCTGAGTTTTCCGTGTGTTTCTTTCATCTGCAGTACCTGGCACTTTCAGGGCAAACGTTGTGAAAAACAGTCTCATATGGCCAGGAACGGTGAAATTTTACCGTTTGAGCTGAAATGACAGCTTTGCATCAAATATGTTGCTGGCGTCAAAATAAGACTTTTTCCAGCATGGAAACACTATTTTACATTAGAAGAAGCATTTGCAGAGTTTCCCGTGTGGTTTCTTTCATCTGCAGTACCTGGCACTTTCAGGGCAAACGTTGTGGAAAAACAGTCTCATATGGCAGGAACGGTGAAATTTTTACCGTTTGAGCTGAAATGACAGCTTTGCATCAAATATGTTGCTGGCGTCAAAATAGACTTTTTCCAGCATGGAAACACTATTTTACATTAGAAGAAGCATTTTGCAGAGTTTCCCGTGTGTTTCTTTCATCTGCAGTACCTGGCACTTTCAGGGCTAACGTTGTGAAAAACAGTCTCATATGGCCAGGAACGGTGAAATTTTACCGTTTGAGCTGAAATGACAGCTTTGCATCAAATATGCTGCTGGCGTCAAAATAAGACTTTTTCCAGCATGGAAACACTATTTTACATTAGAAGAAGCATTTTGCTGAGTTTTCCCGTGTGTTTCTTTCATCTGCAGTACCTGGCACTTTCAGGGCAAACGTTGTGAAAAACAGTCTCATATGGCCAGGAACGGTGAAATTTTACCGTTTGAGCTGAAATGACAGCTTTGCATCAAATATGTTGCTGGCGTCAAAATAAGACTTTTTCCAGCATGGAAACACTATTTTACATTAGAAGAAGCATTTGCTGAGTTTTCCCGTGTGTTTCTTTCATCTGCAGTACCTGGCACTTTCAGGGCAAACGTTGTGAAAAACAGTCTCATATGGCCAGGAACGGTGAAATTTGACCGTTTGAGCTGAAATGACAGCTTTGCATCAAATATGTTGCTGGCGTCAAAATAAGACTTTTTCCAGCATGGAAACACTATTTTACATTAGAAGAAGCATTTGGCAGAGTTTTCAAGTATGTTTCTGTGATTTGTACTGTGTGGCATTTTCAGGGCACACGTTGTGTCCCAGACACACGGAGAATGGCTGGAAACGCTTAAAACGGCAAGTTTCAGTCAGTTAGTGCTGAAATGAACGGTGTGTCTAAAATATGTTGCTGGCGTCAAAATAAGACTTTTTCCAGCATGGAAACACTATTTTACATTAGAAGAAGCATTTGCAGAGTTTTCCCGTGTGTTTCTTTCATCTGCAGTACCTGGCACTTTCAGGGCAAACGTTGTGAAAAACAGTCTCATATGGCCAGGAACGGTGGAAATTTTACCGTTTGAGCTGAAATGACAGCTTTGCATCAAATATGTTGCTGGCGTCAAAATAAGACTTTTTCCAGCATGGAAACACTATTTTACATTAGAAGAAGCATTTGGCAGAGTTTTCAAGTATTGTTTCTGTGATTTGTACTGTGTGGCATTTTCAGGGCACACGCTGTGTCCCAGACACACGGAGAATGGCTGGAAACGCTTAAAACGGCAAGTTCAGTCAGTTAGTGCTGAAATGAACGGTGTGTCTAAAATATGTTGCTGGCGTCAAAATAAGACTGTTTCCAGCATGGAAACACTATTTTACATTAGAAGAAGCATTTTGCAGAGTTTTCCCGTGTGTTTCTTTCATCTGCAGTACCTGGCACTTTCAGGGCAAACGTTGTGAAAAACAGTCTCATATGGCCAGGAACGGTGAAATTTTACGTTTGAGCTGAAATGACAGCTTTGCATCAATATGTTGCTGGCGTCAAAATAAGACTTTTTCCAGCATGGAAACACTATTTTACATTAGAAGAAGCATTTTGCTGAGTTTTCCCGTGTGTTTCTGTGATTTGTACTGTGTGGCATTTTCAGGGCACAGGCTGTGTCCCAGACACACGGAGAATGGCTGGAAACGCTTAAAACGGCAAGTTTCAGTCAGTTAGTGCTGGAATGAACGGTGTGTCTAAAATATGTTGCTGGCGTCAAAATAAGACTGTTTCCAGCATGGGAAACACTATTTTACATTAGAAGAAGCATTTTGCAGAGTTTTCCCGTGTGTTTCTTTCATCTGCAGTACCTGGCACTTTCAGGGCAAACGTTGTGAAAAACAGTCTCATATGGCCAGGAACGGGTGAATTTTACCGTTTGAGCTGAAATGACAGCTTTGCATCAAATATGTTGCTGGCGTCAAAATAAGACTTTTTCCAGCATGGAAACACTATTTTACATTAGAAGAAGCATTTTGCTGAGTTTTCCCGTGTGTTTCTTTCATCTGCAGTACCTGGCACTTTCAGGGCAAACGTTGTGAAAAACAGTCTCATATGCCAGGAACGGTGAAATTTTACCGTTTGAGCTGAAATGACAGCTTTGCATCAAATATGTTGCTGGCGTCAAAATAAGACTTTTTCCAGCATGGAAACACTATTTTACATAAGAAGAAGCATTTGGCAGAGTTTTCAAGTATGTTTCTGTGATTTGTACTGTGTGGCATTTTCAGGGCACACGCTGTGTCCCAGACACACGGAGAATGGCTGGAAACGCTTAAAACGGCAAGTTTCAGTCAGTTAGTGCTGAAATGACGGTGTGTCTAAAATATGTTGCTGGCGTCAAAATAAGACTGTTTCCAGCATGGAAACACTATTTTACATTAGAAGAAGCATTTTGCTGAGTTTTCCCGATGTGTTTCTTTCATCTGCAGTACCTGGCACTTTCAGGGCAAACGTTTGTGAAAAACAGTCTCATATGGCCAGGAACGGTGAAATTTTACCGTTTGAGCTGAAATGACAGCTTTGCATCAAATATGTTGCTGGCGTCAAAATAAGACTTTTTCCAGCATGGAAACACTATTTTACATTAGAAGAAGCATTTGGCAGAGTTTTCAAGTATGTTTCTGTGATTTGTACTGTGTGGCATTTTCAGGGCACACGCTGTGTCCCAGACACACGGAGAATGGCTGGAAACGCTTAAAACGGCAAGTTTCAGTCAGTTAGTGCTGAAATGAACGGTGTGGTCTAAAATATGTTGCTGGCGTCAAAATAAGACTGTTTCCAGCATGGAAACACTATTTTACATTAGAAGAAGCATTTTGCAGAGTTTTCCCGTGTGTTTCTTTCATCTGCAGTAACCTGGCACTTTCAGGGCAAACGTTGTGAAAAACAGTCTCATATGGCCCAGGAACGGTGAAATTTTTACCGTTTGAGCTGAATGACAGCTTTGCATCAAATATGGTTGCTGGCGTCAAAATAAAGACTTTTTCCAGCATGGAAACACTATTTTACATTAGAAGAAGCATTTGGCAGAGTTTTCAAGTATGTTTCTGTGATTTGTACTGTGTGGCATTTTCAGGGCACAGGCTGTGTCCCAGACACACGGAGAATGGCTGGAAACGCTTAAAACGGCAAGTTTCAGTCAGTTAGTGCTGGAATGAACGGGTGTGTCTAAAATATGTTGCTGGCGTCAAAATAAGACTGTTTCCAGCATGGAAACACTATTTTACATTAGAAGAAGCATTTTGCAGAGTTTTCCCGTGTGTTTCTTTCATCTGCAGTACCTGGCACTTTCAGGGCAAACGTGTGTGAAAAACAGTCTCATATGGCCAGGAACGGTGAAATTTTACCGTTTGAGCTGAAATGACAGCTTTGCATCAAATATGTTGCTGGCGTCAAAATAAGACTTTTTCCAGCATGGAGAACACTATTTTACATTAGAAGAAGCATTTTGCTGAGTTTTCCCGTGTGTTTCTTTCATCTGCAGTACCTGGCACTTTCAGGGCAAACGTTGTGAAAAACAGTCTCATATGGCCAGGAACGGTGAAATTTTACCGTTTGAGCTGAAATTGACAGCTTTGCATCAAATATGTTGCTGGCGTCAAAATAAGACTTTTTCCAGCATGGGAAACACTATTTTACATTAGAAGAAGCATTTGGCAGAGTTTTCAAGTATGTTTCTGTGATTTGTACTGTGTGGCATTTTCAAGGGCACACGCTGTGTCCCAGACACACGGAGAATGGCTGGAAACGCTTAAAACGGCAAGTTTCAGTCAGTTAGTGCTGAAATGAACGGTGTGTCTAAAATATGTTGCTGGCGTCAAAATAAGACTTGTTTCCAGCATGGAAACACTATTTTACATTAGAAGAAGCATTTTGCTGAGTTTTCCCGTGTGTTTCTTTCATCTGCAGTACCTGGCACTTTCAGGGCAAACGTTGTGAAAAACAGTCTCATATGGCCAGGAACGGTGAAATTTTACCGTTTGAGCTGAAATGACAGCTTTGCATCAAATATGTTGCTGGCGTCAAAATAAGACTTTTTCCAGCATGGAAACACTATTTTACATTAGAAGAAGCATTTGGCAGAGTTTTCAAGTATGTTTCTGTGATTTGTACTGTGGTGGCATTTTCAGGGCACAGGCTGTGTCCCAGACACACGGAGAATGCTGGAAACGCTTAAAACGGCAAGTTTCAGTCAGTTAGTGCTGGAATGAACGGTGTGTCTAAAATATGTTGCTGGCGTCAAAATAAGACTGTTTCCAGCATGGAAACACTATTTTACATTAGAAGAAGCATTTTGCAGAGTTTTCCCGTGTGTTTCTTTCATCTGCAGTACCTGGCACTTTCAGGGCAAACGTTGTGAAAAACAGTCTCATATGGCCAGGAACGGTGAAATTTACCGTTTGAGCTGAAATGACAGGCTTTGCATCAATATTGTTGCTGGCGTCAAAATAAGACTTTTTCCAGCATGGAACACTATTTTACATTAGAAGAAGCATTTTGCTGAGTTTTCCCGTGTGTTTCTTTCATCTGCAGTACCTGGCACTTCAGGGCAAACGTTGTGAAAAACAGTCTCATATGGCCAGGAACGGTGAAATTTTACCGTTTGAGCTGAAATGACAGCTTTGCATCAAATATGTTGCTGGCGTCAAAATAAGACTTTTTCCAGCATGGAAACACTATTTTACATTAGAAGAAGCATTTGGCAGAGTTTTCAAGTATGTTTCTGTGATTTGTACTGTGTGGCATTTTCAGGGCACAGGCTGTGTCCCAGACACACGGAGAATGGCTGGAAACGCTTAAAACGGCAAGTTTCAGTCAGTTAGTGCTGGAATGAACGGTGTGTCTAAAATATGTTGCTGGCGTCAAAATAAGACTGTTTCCAGCATGGAAACACTATTTTACATTAGAAGAAGCATTTTGCAGAGTTTTCCCGTGTGTTTCTTTCATCTGCAGTACCTGGCACTTTCAGGGGCAAACGTTGTGAAAAACAGTCTCATATGGCCAGGAACGGTGAAATTTTACCGTTTGAGCTGAAATGACAGCTTTGCATCAAATATGTTGCTGGCGTCAAAATAAGACTTTTTCCAGCATGGAAACACTATTTTACATTAGAAGAAGCATTTTGCTGAGTTTTCCCGTGTGTTTCTTTCATCTGCAGTACCTGGCACTTTCAGGGCAAACGTTGTGAAAAACAGTCTCATATGGCCAGGAACGGTGAAATTTTACCGTTTGAGCTGAAATGACAGCTTTGCATCAAATATGTTGCTGGCGTCAAAATAAGACTTTTTCCAGCATGGAAACACTATTTTACATTAGAAGAAGCATTTGGCAGAGTTTTCAAGTATGTTTCTGTGATTTGTACTGTGTGGCATTTTCAGGGCACACGCTGTGTCCCAGACACACGGAGAATGGCTGGAAACGCTTAAAACGGCAAGTTTCAGTCAGTTAGTGCTGAAATGAACGGTGTGTCTAAAATATGTTGCTGGCGTCAAAATAAGACTGTTTCCAGCATGGAAACACTATTTTACATTAGAAGAAGCATTTTGCTGAGTTTTCCCGTGTGTTTCTTTCATCTGCAGTACCTGGCACTTTCAGGGCAAACGTTGTGAAAAACAGTCTCATATGGCCAGGAACGGTGAAATTTTACCGTTTGAGCTGAAATGACAGCTTTGCATCAAATATGTTGCTGGCGTCAAAATAAGACTTTTTCCAGCATGGAAACACTATTTTACATTAGAAGAAGCATTTTGCTGAGTTTTCCCGTGTGTTTCTTTCATCTGCAGTACCTGGCACTTTCAGGGCAAACGTTGTGAAAAACAGTCTCATATGGCCAGGAACGGTGAAATTTTACCGTTTGAGCTGAAATGACAGCTTTGCATCAAATATGTTGCTGGCGTCAAAATAAGACTTTTTCCAGCATGGAAACACTATTTTACATTAGAAGAAGCATTTTGCTGAGTTTTCCCGTGTGTTTCTTTCATCTGCAGTACCTGGCACTTTCAGGGCAAACGTTGTGAAAAACAGTCTCATATGGCCAGGAACGGTGAAATTTTACCGTTTGAGCTGAAATGACAGCTTTGCATCAAATATGTTGCTGGCGTCAAAATAAGACTTTTTCCAGCATGGAAACACTATTTTACATTAGAAGAAGCATTTGGCAGAGTTTTCAAGTATGTTTCTGTGATTTGTACTGTGTGGCATTTTCAGGGCACAGGCTGTGTCCCAGACACACGGAGAATGGCTGGAAACGCTTAAAACGGCAAGTTTCAGTCAGTTAGTGCTGGAATGAACGGTGTGTCTAAAATATGTTGCTGGCGTCAAAATAAGACTGTTTCCAGCATGGAAACACTATTTTACATTAGAAGAAGCATTTTGCAGAGTTTTCCCGTGTGTTTCTTTCATCTGCAGTACCTGGCACTTTCAGGGCAAACGTTGTGAAAAACAGTCTCATATGGCCAGGAACGGTGAAATTTTACCGTTTGAGCTGAAATGACAGCTTTGCATCAAATATGTTGCTGGCGTCAAAATAAGACTTTTTCCAGCATGGAAACACTATTTTACATTAGAAGAAGCATTTTGCTGAGTTTTCCCGTGTGTTTCTTTCATCTGCAGTACCTGGCACTTTCAGGGCAAACGTTGTGAAAAACAGTCTCATATGGCCAGGAACGGTGAAACTTTACCGTTTGAGCTGAAATGACAGCTTTGCATCAAATATGTTGCTGGCGTCAAAATAAGACTTTTTCCAGCATGGAAACACTATTTTACATTAGAAGAAGCATTTGGCAGAGTTTTCAAGTATGTTTCTGTGATTTGTACTGTGTGGCATTTTCAGGGCACACGCTGTGTCCCAGACACACGGAGAATGGCTGGAAACGCTTAAAACGGCAAGTTTCAGTCAGTTAGTGCTGAAATGAACGGTGTGTCTAAAATATGTTGCTGGCGTCAAAATAAGACTGTTTCCAGCATGGAAACACTATTTTACATTAGAAGAAGCATTTTGCAGAGTTTTCCCGTGTGTTTCTTTCATCTGCAGTACCTGGCACTTTCAGGGCAAACGTTGTGAAAAACAGTCTCATATGGCCAGGAACGGTGAAATTTTACCGTTTGAGCTGAAATGACAGCTTTGCATCAAATATGTTGCTGGCGTCAAAATAAGACTTTTTCCAGCATGGAAACACTATTTTACATTAGAAGAAGCATTTGGCAGAGTTTTCCCGTGTGTTTCTTTCATCTGCAGTACCTGGCACTTTCAGGGCAAACGTTGTGAAAAACAGTCTCATATGGCCAGGAACGGTGAAATTTTACCGTTTGAGCTGAAATGACAGCTTTGCATCAAATATGTTGCTGGCGTCAAAATAAGACTTTTTCCAGCATGGAAACACTATTTTACATTAGAAGAAGCATTTGGCAGAGTTTTCAAGTATGTTTCTGTGATTTGTACTGTGTGGCATTTTCAGGGCACACGCTGTGTCCCAGACACACGGAGAATGGCTGGAAACGCTTAAAACGGCAAGTTTCAGTCAGTTAGTGCTGAAATGAACGGTGTGTCTAAAATATGTTGCTGGCGTCAAAATAAGACTTTTTCCAGCATGGAAACACTATTTTACATTAGAAGAAGCATTTTGCAGAGTTTTCCCGTGTGTTTCTTTCATCTGCAGTACCTGGCACTTTCAGGGCAAACGTTGTGAAAAACAGTCTCATATGGCCAGGAACGGTGAAATTTTACCGTTTGAGCTGAAATGACAGCTTTGCATCAAATATGTTGCTGGCGTCAAAATAAGACTTTTTCCAGCATGGAAACACTATTTTACATTAGAAGAAGCATTTGGCAGAGTTTTCAAGTATGTTTCTGTGATTTGTACTGTGTGGCATTTTCAGGGCACACGCTGTGTCCCAGACACACGGAGAATGGCTGGAAACGCTTAAAACGGCAAGTTTCAGTCAGTTAGTGCTGAAATGAACGGTGTGTCTAAAATATGTTGCTGGCGTCAAAATAAGACTGTTTCCAGCATGGAAACACTATTTTACATTAGAAGAAGCATTTTGCAGAGTTTTCCCGTGTGTTTCTTTCATCTGCAGTACCTGGCACTTTCAGGGCAAACGTTGTGAAAAACAGTCTCATATGGCCAGGAACGGTGAAATTTTACCGTTTGAGCTGAAATGACAGCTTTGCATCAAATATGTTGCTGGCGTCAAAATAAGACCTTTTCCAGCATGGAAACACTATTTTACATTAGAAGAAGCACTTGGCAGAGTTTTCAAGTATGTTTCTGTGATTTGTACTGTGTGGCATTTTCAGGGCACACGCTGTGTCCCAGACACACGGAGAATGGCTGGAAACGCTTAAAACGGCAAGTTTCAGTCAGTTAGTGCTGAAATGAACGGTGTGTCTAAAATATGTTGCTGGCGTCAAAATAAGACTGTTTCCAGCATGGAAACACTATTTTACATTAGAAGAAGCATTTGGCAGAGTTTTCCCGTGTGTTTCTTTCATCTGCAGTACCTGGCACTTTCAGGGCAAACGTTGTGAAAAACAGTCTCATATGGCCAGGAACGGTGAAATTTTACCGTTTGAGCTGAAATGACAGCTTTGCATCAAATATGTTGCTGGCGTCAAAATAAGACTTTTTCCAGCATGGAAACACTATTTTACATTAGAAGAAGCATTTGGCAGAGTTTTCAAGTATGTTTCTGTGATTTGTACTGTGTGGCATTTTCAGGGCACACGCTGTGTCCCAGACACACGGAGAATGGCTGGAAACGCTTAAAACGGCAAGTTTCAGTCAGTTAGTGCTGAAATGAACGGTGTGTCTAAAATATGTTGCTGGCGTCAAAATAAGACTGTTTCCAGCATGGAAACACTATTTTACATTAGAAGAAGCATTTTGCAGAGTTTTCCCGTGTGTTTCTTTCATCTGCAGTACCTGGCACTTTCAGGGCAAACGTTGTGAAAAACAGTCTCATATGGCCAGGAACGGTGAAATTTTACCGTTTGAGCTGAAATGACAGCTTTGCATCAAATATGTTGCTGGCGTCAAAATAAGACTTTTTCCAGCATGGAAACACTATTTTACATTAGAAGAAGCATTTTGCAGAGTTTTCCCGTGTGTTTCTTTCATCTGCAGTACCTGGCACTTTCAGGGCAAACGTTGTGAAAAACAGTCTCATATGGCCAGGAACGGTGAAATTTTACCGTTTGAGCTGAAATGACAGCTTTGCATCAAATATGTTGCTGGCGTCAAAATAAGACTTTTTCCAGCATGGAAACACTATTTTACATTAGAAGAAGCATTTTGCTGAGTTTTCCCGTGTGTTTCTTTCATCTGCAGTACCTGGCACTTTCAGGGCAAACGTTGTGAAAAACAGTCTCATATGGCCAGGAACGGTGAAATTTTACCGTTTGAGCTGAAATGACAGCTTTGCATCAAATATGTTGCTGGCGTCAAAATAAGACTTTTTCCAGCATGGAAACACTATTTTACATTAGAAGAAGCATTTTGCTGAGTTTTCCCGTGTGTTTCTTTCATCTGCAGTACCTGGCACTTTCAGGGCAAACGTTGTGAAAAACAGTCTCATATGGCCAGGAACGGTGAAATTTTACCGTTTGAGCTGAAATGACAGCTTTGCATCAAATATGTTGCTGGCGTCAAAATAAGACTTTTTCCAGCATGGAAACACTATTTTACATTAGAAGAAGCATTTGGCAGAGTTTTCAAGTATGTTTCTGTGATTTGTACTGTGTGGCATTTTCAGGGCACACGCTGTGTCCCAGACACACGGAGAATGGCTGGAAACGCTTAAAACGGCAAGTTTCAGTCAGTTAGTGCTGAAATGAACGGTGTGTCTAAAATATGTTGCTGGCGTCAAAATAAGACTGTTTCCAGCATGGAAACACTATTTTACATTAGAAGAAGCATTTTGCAGAGTTTTCCCGTGTGTTTCTTTCATCTGCAGTACCTGGCACTTTCAGGGCAAACGTTGTGAAAAACAGTCTCATATGGCCAGGAACGGTGAAATTTTACCGTTTGAGCTGAAATGACAGCTTTGCATCAAATATGTTGCTGGCGTCAAAATAAGACTTTTTCCAGCATGGAAACACTATTTTACATTAGAAGAAGCATTTGGCAGAGTTTTCAAGTATGTTTCTGTGATTTGTACTGTGTGGCATTTTCAGGGCACACGCTGTGTCCCAGACACACGGAGAATGGCTGGAAACGCTTAAAACGGCAAGTTTCAGTCAGTTAGTGCTGAAATGAACGGTGTGTCTAAAATATGTTGCTGGCGTCAAAATAAGACTTTTTCCAGCATGGAAACACTATTTTACATTAGAAGAAGCATTTGGCAGAGTTTTCAAGTATGTTTCTGTGATTTGTACTGTGTGGCATTTTCAGGGCACACGCTGTGTCCCAGACACACGGAGAATGGCTGGAAACGCTTAAAACGGCAAGTTTCAGTCAGTTAGTGCTGAAATGAACGGTGTGTCTAAAATATGTTGCTGGCGTCAAAATAAGACTGTTTCCAGCATGGAAACACTATTTTACATTAGAAGAAGCATTTTGCAGAGTTTTCCCGTGTGTTTCTTTCATCTGCAGTACCTGGCACTTTCAGGGCAAACGTTGTGAAAAACAGTCTCATATGGCCAGGAACGGTGAAATTTTACCGTTTGAGCTGAAATGACAGCTTTGCATCAAATATGTTGCTGGCGTCAAAATAAGACTTTTTCCAGCATGGAAACACTATTTTACATTAGAAGAAGCATTTGGCAGAGTTTTCAAGTATGTTTCTGTGATTTGTACTGTGTGGCATTTTCAGGGCACACGCTGTGTCCCAGACACACGGAGAATGGCTGGAAACGCTTAAAACGGCAAGTTTCAGTCAGTTAGTGCTGAAATGAACGGTGTGTCTAAAATATGTTGCTGGCGTCAAAATAAGACTTTTTCCAGCATGGAAACACTATTTTACATTAGAAGAAGCATTTTGCAGAGTTTTCCCGTGTGTTTCTTTCATCTGCAGTACCTGGCACTTTCAGGGCAAACGTTGTGAAAAACAGTCTCATATGGCCAGGAACGGTGAAATTTTACCGTTTGAGCTGAAATGACAGCTTTGCATCAAATATGTTGCTGGCGTCAAAATAAGACTTTTTCCAGCATGGAAACACTATTTTACATTAGAAGAAGCATTTTGCAGAGTTTTCCCGTGTGTTTCTTTCATCTGCAGTACCTGGCACTTTCAGGGCAAACGTTGTGAAAAACAGTCTCATATGGCCAGGAACGGTGAAATTTTACCGTTTGAGCTGAAATGACAGCTTTGCATCAAATATGTTGCTGGCGTCAAAATAAGACTTTTTCCAGCATGGAAACACTATTTTACATTAGAAGAAGCATTTGGCAGAGTTTTCCCGTGTGTTTCTTTCATCTGCAGTACCTGGCACTTTCAGGGCAAACGTTGTGAAAAACAGTCTCATATGGCCAGGAACGGTGAAATTTTACCGTTTGAGCTGAAATGACAGCTTTGCATCAAATATGTTGCTGGCGTCAAAATAAGACTTTTTCCAGCATGGAAACACTATTTTACATTAGAAGAAGCATTTTGCTGAGTTTTCCCGTGTGTTTCTTTCATCTGCAGTACCTGGCACTTTCAGGGCAAACGTTGTGAAAAACAGTCTCATATGGCCAGGAACGGTGAAATTTTACCGTTTGAGCTGAAATGACAGCTTTGCATCAAATATGTTGCTGGCGTCAAAATAAGACTTTTTCCAGCATGGAAACACTATTTTACATTAGAAGAAGCATTTGGCAGAGTTTTCAAGTATGTTTCTGTGATTTGTACTGTGTGGCATTTTCAGGGCACACGCTGTGTCCCAGACACACGGAGAATGGCTGGAAACGCTTAAAACGGCAAGTTTCAGTCAGTTAGTGCTGAAATGAACGGTGTGTCTAAAATATGTTGCTGGCGTCAAAATAAGACTGTTTCCAGCATGGAAACACTATTTTACATTAGAAGAAGCATTTTGCAGAGTTTTCCCGTGTGTTTCTTTCATCTGCAGTACCTGGCACTTTCAGGGCAAACGTTGTGAAAAACAGTCTCATATGGCCAGGAACGGTGAAATTTTACCGTTTGAGCTGAAATGACAGCTTTGCATCAAATATGTTGCTGGCGTCAAAATAAGACTTTTTCCAGCATGGAAACACTATTTTACATTAGAAGAAGCATTTGGCAGAGTTTTCAAGTATGTTTCTGTGATTTGTACTGTGTGGCATTTTCAGGGCACACGCTGTGTCCCAGACACACGGAGAATGGCTGGAAACGCTTAAAACGGCAAGTTTCAGTCAGTTAGTGCTGAAATGAACGGTGTGTCTAAAATATGTTGCTGGCGTCAAAATAAGACTTTTTCCAGCATGGAAACACTATTTTACATTAGAAGAAGCATTTGGCAGAGTTTTCAAGTATGTTTCTGTGATTTGTACTGTGTGGCATTTTCAGGGCACACGCTGTGTCCCAGACACACGGAGAATGGCTGGAAACGCTTAAAACGGCAAGTTTCAGTCAGTTAGTGCTGAAATGAACGGTGTGTCTAAAATATGTTGCTGGCGTCAAAATAAGACTGTTTCCAGCATGGAAACACTATTTTACATTAGAAGAAGCATTTTGCAGAGTTTTCCCGTGTGTTTCTTTCATCTGCAGTACCTGGCACTTTCAGGGCAAACGTTGTGAAAAACAGTCTCATATGGCCAGGAACGGTGAAATTTTACCGTTTGAGCTGAAATGACAGCTTTGCATCAAATATGTTGCTGGCGTCAAAATAAGACTTTTTCCAGCATGGAAACACTATTTTACATTAGAAGAAGCATTTGGCAGAGTTTTCAAGTATGTTTCTGTGATTTGTACTGTGTGGCATTTTCAGGGCACACGCTGTGTCCCAGACACACGGAGAATGGCTGGAAACGCTTAAAACGGCAAGTTTCAGTCAGTTAGTGCTGAAATGAACGGTGTGTCTAAAATATGTTGCTGGCGTCAAAATAAGACTTTTTCCAGCATGGAAACACTATTTTACATTAGAAGAAGCATTTTGCAGAGTTTTCCCGTGTGTTTCTTTCATCTGCAGTACCTGGCACTTTCAGGGCAAACGTTGTGAAAAACAGTCTCATATGGCCAGGAACGGTGAAATTTTACCGTTTGAGCTGAAATGACAGCTTTGCATCAAATATGTTGCTGGCGTCAAAATAAGACTTTTTCCAGCATGGAAACACTATTTTACATTAGAAGAAGCATTTTGCTGAGTTTTCAAGTATGTTTCTGTGATTTGTACTGTGTGGCATTTTCGGGGCACACGCTGTGTCCCAGAAGCACAGAATGGCTGGAAACGCTTAAAACGGCAAGTTTCAGTTAGTGCTGTAATGAACGGTGTGTCTAAAATATGTTGCTGGCGTCAAAATAAGACTTTTTCCAGCATGGAAACACTATTTTACATTAGAAGAAGCATTTGGCAGAGTTTTCCCGTGTGTTTCTTTCATCTGCAGTACCTGGCACTTTCAGGGCAAACGTTGTGAAAAACAGTCTCATATGGCCAGGAACGGTGAAATTTTACCGTTTGAGCTGAAATGACAGCTTTGCATCAAATATGTTGCTGGCGTCAAAATAAGACTTTTTCCAGCATGGAAACACTATTTTACATTAGAAGAAGCATTTTGCAGAGTTTTCCCGTGTGTTTCTGTCATCTGCAGTACCTGGCACTTTCAGGGCAAACGTTGTGAAAAACACTCTCAAATTGGCATGAACGGTCAAATTTTACTGTTAGAGCTGAAATGAACGGTGTGTCTAAAATATGTTGCCGGCGTCAAAATAAGACTTTTTCCAGCATGGAAACAATATTTTACATTAGAAGAAGCATTTTGCAGAGTTTTCAAGTATGTTTCTGTGATTTGCACTGCGTGGCATTTTCAGGGCACACGCTGTGTCCCAGACACACAGAGAATGGCTGGAAACGCTGAAAACGGCAAGTTTTAGTCAGTTAGTGCTGAAATGAACGGTGTGTCTAAAATATGTTGCTGGCGTCAAAATAAGACTTTTTCCAGCATGGAAAGGGTTAGTTTTGGAAAATGTAATTCTTAAAAAATCACACATTGTGAATTCAGTGCACTGGCACAGGTGCCTGCACAATGTCACCTCCCGCACTTCCATTTATGGTTTGTATTTTTCTTTTTTACTTTTTCCTGAGAGGTTAAGTCAAATTTATATTGTTGTCATTGTTCCCCCCTCTCTTTTTCTCTTTCTTTTTTCCTTTTTGTTATTTTTAGAAGACCAACTGGATTCCCCTTCATTGTGGGTCTGGGACGGAGATTGCCACCTCCTCCCTCTAAGGAGAACCTGGATTCATCTGCAAGGGCTGATAGAGGTTATATAAATATATACAATAAAAGACAAACCAGGCAATAAATAACATTAAGATAAGTCCTTAAGTAGATTAGTTAAAGTGCCATATATGTGAGAATCACAGAAGAAATAGGAATAAATAGGAGAAAAAAACATGCAATATCAATAAAATGTCAAAAATCATGCACATAGGCCCACACATCTCCACACCATACAGATATTCATCATCCTCATTGTTTTTATTATCTGCCCTATTTTATTTCATAAAATGCAGTGTTTCCAGGGTTATGTGCTTAGTTGCAGTTGGACATTTAGCTTGTCAGTTTTTCTTTTCCACGTGATCGTCTTTGATTCATTGGACTCCTCTGTTACTTGTTAATCTATCGTCCCCTGATTGGGGATCATGGTTCCTTCAACGGCTTTAGGAGAGGGTTTAGTAAAAGAATAGATTGGGGTATAGGGGATATAGGTTTAGGGTTAGGGGTTAGGGTTAAGGGGATGAAAACCACCTATCGTCGCCCCCGACGATAACTTCAAAGGTGCATATCTCGGGAACGGAAGGTCGTAGAGACATGAAACCACCTTGTACCCCCCTATTTTCGGGTACGGGCTTTCCATTGGTACCACCCT